>NC_061772.1:30107096-30185005 GCF_022458985.1 Mugil cephalus | reverse complement strand
TTGGTTCGTCCATCTAGAAGTGGAGATGTGAGACGAGTTTCCACATGTGTTTCTTTAGCTTTCATGCTTCATCGAGGAGATAGATTAGAGATCAACATTCAGGGTGAGAACGTTAATGTCTTCCAATGAGACAAACAACTTTATATCTAATGTGACCAGATCTGTTTTCTCTGAAGTATAACGTGCGGTGTTTTATTGTTAGATCACCCACAATGTGTCCTACAAATGCTTTTCTATTTAACCAAACATACACCCTCAAAGCCGACGAAGGAATAGCCGTATTACTGGCAGTAAAGTGAATGAGGAATAAATGAGACTCAGTCATAGTAAACAGGTAAGAATTGTCAAGCGATCTATTTGAGTGACATCGAGCCAGTTTATTTTGATAGGACAAGTCTGACTCTGGTCACATGATTCTCAGATTACAACACCTGATATGTTTTTGAAACAGCGACTGAAGCACAGAGGTGACAAAGTTAGAACATGCACACATTGCACACATTGTTTAGAGCATTTCTCTTCTTAAAACCTGTGATTCCAGGCAGTCATGAGTTACGGTGCACTGAGGCAAAGGCAGCCTGGCTACATTCCTCCACTTACTGAAATCAAGTCTCATGAAACGTTATCATTCTAAATCCTTGTGCTGCATGCCTTTAGTGCACATGCTCCATTTACATGTGTTTGAAGCTGTAGCTGCTACTCAAATATATCTTCCTGTCACTCAGTTCTGTACATACAGTATTGTCTCTGAACTTGGTGCAATAATTAACCAGTTACATTTGTGCTGACGTATAAAATAACACCTTCAATGGGTTCTTTCCATAATGAATCCCTTTATATTTGACAATTCAACAACATTTTGCTGATTACATCATGAATGCAGGACTTATTATAACCTCATGCCATTTGTCCAGGATCCACCACATCAACGTATATCACACATGCTACCACACGTTTCCTTATTTGTGAGAAATGAGTGCAGTCTACTAACATGTCCGTCCTCCTCCCTGCAGGTGGGGCAGAGCCGGGCCATGGAGCTGAAGGTGTGGGTGGAGGGCGTGGTCAGAGTGGTGTGCGGCCTGTCACTGAACACGCCCTGTCAGGACGTGGTCATAGCTCTTGCACAATCAATCGGTATGTCTGCTTTCCTTCGTGTCCACGTGTTTTATTAAGTCATAAACATTTCTGTTCCTCTTACTTTATCTTTGAGACACTGGCTTCAAAAATTGATAATTTGATAATCTGAGCTGAATAGAGTTCTTCTTTTATAGCAATGTGTGCATTTCAATGATAAGATGCAGTCAGACACACATGAAGAAAGTATATTTTATAATGGTAATTTTCAGGGTCAGATTAATCCACATTCTGGGCCACTATTTGCTAAATGTTAATGTCAAACAGTTTTTCGTGCACCCCTGTAGAAATGAAAATAACAGTGACTTGTCTCAGCGCTCCCCTGAAGGCCCGTCCTGCTGTTTCCTGTTTCCTGTAAAATATTAATGCGTGTCTTTGTTGTGCAGGTCAGACAGGTCGATACATTCTCATCTCCAAGCTTCGAGGGAATGAGAGACACTTGGTTGCAGATGACTGTCCCCTGCAGCATCTGGCTCAGCTGGGACAGCTGGCGGCTGAGGTCCAGTTCATTCTGAGGAGGACAGGCCCCAGCCTCAGTGAGGGACAAGACACACCAAGCAGTAAGAGACGTCTTCCCCTGCTAATACCGTCAGAACCAGAGCCCATCAAGCACAAGTTGCCACAAAAGGCTCTGACCTTCAATCTGGGTCCTTCAACAATAGCCAGGAGGACTAAACCAAACGGGGCCTGGTCTCCTTCACCCAGAGCTTCACCCGAACCACAGACGTCTCCGGTCTCTTTCCTTGAGCTTCCTCCTAGTTCTGTGAAGGCTCTTTCCTCGCACTCCTACAAAGAGGATGTGTTTAAGCAGATTCTGCAGCAACAAAGGAGACTAGAGGACCTGGAGATTCAGCTCCAAGCTTTGGAGAGAGAGTCGGACTCATGGGAGCAGAAGATTTCATCTGCTGTGGTTCCAAGTCAGAGTCTAAACCTCCCAGAACTACTGGAAGAACTGGAGCAGCAGCTGAGGCAGAACGAGGAGGAGCTGAGGCTCGGAGAGAGGTTGGAAGAACAGTTCCAGGCTGAGATGGAAAGAGAACGAGGTACGTGAACAAATACATTTACTTTTTCGGTAACACTTTCTATGAAGGTTGTATTTATAATGCCCTATGAATGCACTCATAATATTTTATATGGTGTCTATAAAGCATTATAATGGTCATTATTACCATCTATACATATTCACAAGTCGTTATAACCAACTTCATGATGCACTATGACAACTGGTTATGAATGATTATAATTTTAATCTGAATAGTGCATTATAAATATGTCAATATCTGCCTAGTCACTTGTTAGTTTTATAATGCATCATAACTACTTTGCTTTGCTAAATGTGCATAGTGGTGCATAATGACTTTTGACTTCGCCTATAGTGCTTTATATCTGTAGTTATAAGTATATGTAATAAAGTTATAATAATTCTATACATCTCCCTACAGCACACTGTTATAAACAGCTATGCAATATCATAAGTGCTATTTGTCAGCGCTAAGTGAAGTGACAAGAATATGACACTATTATCAACAGATATAAGTTACTATGAGTAATTAAAAGGTGCAATGAACTAAGTCCTGAGTCTGGCATCTTTACCCCATATGCACAATGTTAATATCATAGGTGTTATTTGTCAGCTTTAGGTAAATTAGTGCAAATGAGGTGTTGTGGATATAAGACTATTATAAACAAATATGAGGCACAATGAAATGAGAGCCTGGACAGTAAAGACAAAAGGAATGCATTTAGTTAACTTTATTTTCATTTCAACCAACACACATAATCAGAATGATTATCAATGTTCTGAGCACATTACACAAACACATGAAACACGTGAAACGTAAAAGTGGCACGGCGTGGTCCTAGAGATGTGTCTCTTAAAAGTGCCTTTGGGTTGGTGACGTGATTCAGGGTCAGAGGTCAGGAGATGGTTTGACAGCAACTACAAGAAGAACAGAGGCAAATCTTTAGTGCTCTAGCTGGGTTTGTTTTTTATGCAGAAAGGTTTGATTGAAAACACATAAGCAGATCACGTGTTTTTGTTTAAAGCAGCCTAATGAGACATTGTGTTACCGCATATCATGCAGGCACCGCAGATTACCCGTAGGTGACTTAAGCTAGCTACACGAAAGTTACCAGACACGGCTAGTTTTAACTCACAAATTAGATCGTTTTCATATTCTTGTATTTAATGATTGAAACCATTCGAAACCATTGCATTAATATATAAACGATGTGCTTCATGTAAGCAAAGTAAGGCATTAGCTCACAAAACACTAGCAGGACAGAGAGACAACATGTCCTGGAGAGGACTCAGAGGAGAAAGAGCGGAAAACCCGCAGTCAATGCTTTACGACAGTGGGAGGAGCTGAGGAGGGAGGTGGGTGGGGTCAGAGGTCAGGGGTCATGGACTAAAGAATGACATTTCTACAATAATAATAATATAAATAAAAACGATATCAAAATAATATCTGACGGCATTCAATAAATGCGGAGATTTCTAGCGATCCTGTATAAAGAAGCGGTTAAATGCCAACCCGGTCTCACAGTGGATGTGAAACTGTCACGAAAATTAATCTATTGTTTGGTGCCTGCCGATTTTTCTCAAATTTTCATGCCGCTCGAAACGAATTTCAAACTGATGTATTTCAATTGGAAGTTATTTCGTGCTATGAGGACGACTGTCAATGTGACACTGCGCAATGAAGAGGTTTGATTTTATTTCATTTAGACTAGATTTGTAATGGTCTTATTTCGGTTTTTAATGTAACGTCAATTTTGCTGCAGGATTCGGCACTTTGAGATTCGAAAAAAAAAATGAATGGTTATTTGTTATATCGGTCTCTTATACAGGATCGCTAGAAATGTCCGCCTTTATTGAATGCCGTCAGATATTATTTTAATATCGTTTTTATTTATATTATTATTATTGTAAAAATGTCATTCCTTAGTCCATGACCCCTGACCTCTGACCCACAGCTCCTCCCACTGTCGTAAAGCATTGACTGTATGTACTAGTCGTAAAGCGGCTTTTCTTTCCTTTTTCCGCTGAGTCCTCTCCAGTACATGTTGTCTCTCTGTCCAGCTAGTGTTTTGTGAGCTAATGCCTTACTTTGCTTACATGAAGCACATCGTTTACATATTAAAGCAATGATTTCGAATGGTTTCAATCATTAAACGCAAGAATATGAAAACGATCTAACTTGTGAGTTAAAACTAGCCGTGTCTGGTAACTTTCGTCTAGCTAGCTTAAGTCACCTACGGGTAATCTGCGCTGCCTGCACGATATGCGGTAACACAATGTCTCATTAGGCTGCTTTAAACAAAAACACGTGATCTGCTTATGTGTTTTCAATCAAACCTTTCTGCATAAAAACAAACCCAGCTAGAGCACTAAAGATTTGCCTCTGTTCTTCTTGTAGTTGCTGTCAAACCCTCTCCTGACCTCTGACCCTGAATCACCTCACCAACCCAAAGGCACTTTTAAGAGACACATCTCTAGGACCACGCCGTGCCACTTTTGTGGCCTGTTTCACGTGTTTCATGTGTTTGTGTAATGTGCTCAGAGCGTTGATGATCATTCTGATTATGTGTGTTGGTTTAAATGAAAATAAAGTGAACTAAATGCATTCCTTTTGTCTTTACTGTCCAGGCTCTCATTTCATTGTGCCTCATATTTGTTTATAATAGTCTTATATCCACAACACCTCATTTGCACTAATTTACCTAAAGCTGACAAATAACACCTATGATATTAACATTGTGCATATGGGGTAAAGATGCCAGACACAGGACTTAGTTCATTGCACCTTTTAATTACTCATAGTAACTTATATCTGTTAATAATAGTGTCATATTCTTGTCACTTTACTTAGCGCTGACAAATAGCACTTATGATATTGCATAGCTGTTTGTAACTGTGCTGTAGAGAGATGTATACATTATTATAACTTTATTACATATACTTATAACTACAGATATAAAGCACTATAGGCGAAGTCAAAACTCATTATGCACCACTATGCACATTTAGCAAAGCAAAGTAGTTATGATGCATTATAAAACTAACAAGTGACTAGGCAGATATTGACATATTTATAAAGCACTATTCAGATTAAAATCATAATCATTCATAACCAGTTGTCATAATGCATCATGAAGTTGGTTATAACGACTTGTGAATATGTAGATGGTAATAATGACCATTATAATGCTTTATAGACACCTTATAAAATATTATGAGTGCATTCATAGGGCATTATAAATACAACCTTCACAGAAAGTGTTACCACTTTTTCTATCTTTTTGGGTGTTTTAATAATATGGTGTCTCTAAAACAAGAACTCTCAACACTGTCATCAACAGACATGCACAAACGTCTGCAACAGATACACTCGTCCATGGAGGACCAAAGTTATGAGATGAGGGAGCTCCAAACCCGTTCTGCACATCTGGGAAAGGACCTGCAGCTCAGGGCCCACAGACAGAGCCCTCAACCAGGGACTCCGCTACCAGAGGAAGCACTGAGGTCCCTGAACCAGGAGCTTCACAACCGTCTGCAGCTAGGAGAAGAACTGGATGCAACAGTGTCAAAGACAGAGAGGGCGCTACAGTCTGCAGAGAAAAGGGTAAAGGTATAACTCCATTATCCTGTATTCCTTCAAAGGGCTTGGTCACACCAGAATGTAAACCTAACCCTAACCCTAACCCTAAACCCTAGCCCCAACCCCAACCCGAACAGACACATTTCAGACTGTGACTTTGCTTAAAGAACAATTCAGCTTCAACAAGTTTATCTCTAAAACTTAGTCTACAACAGACTCTACAATTCATTTTTTTTCTGGTGGTATTTTTTATTTACTAATTGAAACTTGTAAAAAAAAAAATCCGAGAGAAGACCTGTGTTTTCGAAATCAAAGTATACATACATTTCATGTCCAAATTCACATATAGTTGGTGTATGGTGACAAATGAATAATTAGCATTTAAAACAAATAATCCTCACATTATAATGGTTAAAATAACCAAATAACATTTATTTTAATTATTTGAATTATTGCTGTTCCTCAGATTTTTACCTCAGATCATGACCTGCACAATGTGGCAGACATGATTTCATGGTATCTGATGTCATCAAATATTCGTTTTTTCACAGTAAAAGACTCATCTTATGATTTAATATTTTTATGCCTTATAGTAAAATTGAGATAGAAGAAAGTAAATGATCTAGTTTTCTTACAAAACCCATTGTTTTCTGTTGAATTTTAGTAATTCTGTATACGAACAGAATCTTAACAATCTTAACGATCCAATAATGTAAATAATCTCTGTAAAGTAAAGTCCGTTTCTGAGTAAAGTTCAGTCTCCTCAGTGCGTCCAACCTCTAATCTCCAGCCTGTACATGTTTAACTTTAGAAACACCTCGTAAATAAAAACATGGTTTGATTATTTGGGTGGGAACTGTATTGTTTCTAGTTGTGTCTGTTTAGGTTTTTCTTGTGAACATATCTCTTGAATTTCAGTCAAACACATCAGGGTCTCCTGGTTGAATTTCAAAGTTCTAAACAAATCATAAGAAGATCAGTAATCATGACAAACTAGGATCAACTAGGATCAACAATAGGATCATTTTGTAATATAATGACCTAAGAGGTCAAAGGTCAGCCTTACTGTGAGATTATAATATTCAGAGTTGTCACTACATACATTATATGAGTGGGTGTAAACTGCAACTTGAGGATACTTTATGTCTAAAGGACATATTACATCTTTTAGGCAACATTAGAAGAGTAAGAGGTATAATTCTGGATATAAGGACTGGATATAAAAGACTTTCTGGAGTCTGACGTCCTCTGTGTCTTCCAGGACAGACGGGAGACCCTCGAGGATCTGAACAAGGAGCTGAGACAGTGTAACCTGCAGCAGTTCATCCAGCAGACTGGATCTGGAGCTCCATACACAGACCAGATGAACTCTCTGACCATCGGTGAAGTTTACCTCAGCAACGCTGGTATCATGGAGTAATCAGTCAAGACACTATCCCTGCACGTGATCCTCCGCTGCAGCATCCATTTATAGAAGTCAAATATCACAAATGAAGAAGATTCACTGTCAATGAAAGAAAGTTTCATCCTCACGGATCATATGAAGAAATAAATGCAGCAGAACAGACTGAAACTGTATTTAATGTGAACTTTCTCCTAGTGGCCATATTAATGTCACAGAGTAAAAGAGACAATATCCACTTTTGAAGAAGTTCAGATAAAAATAAAATGCAGGAGCACTATGACTGCAGGACATGGACTAGAAGAATGACATAGTGAATAAGTCAGAAACCTTTAACACCGTCCATACTCTGCTGTATATGTGTGTGATGAGCCAGTGAAAACTAAATGAATCCTTAACGTTGTCTACCTGTCACTTTAGTTCTGTATTGGAGTTCAAATCTATTCATGTCATATATTTGTTATTTTTTGTATCTAAACACAATGCATGTACAGTTTCAACACAATTAAAGCTCATGTGAAGCGGCTGCTTCTCTTTGCTTCACCAGAGGACGCCAAAGCTTCATTCTAGCTTGTGTGGTGGAAATTTCCTCTTGGAAATAAAGAAATCAGAATGCTGGTCTTTATATGTGATTTATCCAACATCTTCTGATGGTTTACAGCACAGATGAAGCACCAAGCATTTAAAGTCTAGAATGAGTAAAGGATGCACAGTGTAGATCTGTTTTCTACTAGTTATCTATTTGGGGGTCACTGGGGTTCCCTCAATAATACTACAGAACATATGACATTTCCCTTAATAGACTTGTAGTTTAAAGCAGCATCTAAACCACTCATGTGAACAGTTTCAATGACACTAGAGACTCTTGAGACTTTTCTGTAACTGTTTAAATGTCACAGACCTTTGCTTCTATTTTTATTAGATGGTTCTCTCTACTTATCATCCTTTAATTACTGTTCATTTAAACAATTTGTCATTAATAAATATTACTGTGTATTTCGTAGTTTTCACGACTAAATACTAAATACTGAGATCAGGCTCAACATTATGACCACCTTCCTAATATTGTGTAGGTGATTCATCAGAGAATGGACAAGGGTCTGGTACCATGGCTGCTATCATCAAGGAGTGTGATTACTATGGGGTGGTGGTGTCTGGTCTTATGTATAAATAACATCCACATGAATGAATGCCAGGTCCAAAAGTTTCACAGGAGAAAATGGAATTGTCACAAGATGGTGTACACCATGTAAATCAGGAATGCTTTCAAAAATATAAATAATGGTAATGAATTAATAATGATAATGATTGGCTTATTTTTATCAAATTTTAAAAAGCAAAATGAGCAAACAAAAGAAAAATCTAAGTCACATTAATATCTGGTGTTACTACCCTTTGCCTTCAAACCAGCATCAATCCTTATAGGTAGGTTCACTTAGGTATTTAGTAGAATCGTAGAAGCAGTGATCAAGGAAATTTAGTGCAACAGATGGAAAACACATCAAGCTTATTTGAGAATTTCAAAGGGAAGTGGACCCACTAGTGGTCTTCATGGAAGAGTTGCAACCAAAAATCCATCCGTCTGACATGGAAACAGGCCAAGAGACTCAACTATGGAAGGTAAAGGGTGATTTAGATTTCTCTTCTGTTCATTTGCTGCATTTTATTAATTGATGAAAACAAACTTTTAACATCAACATTTGCACAGTACTGTATATAAACTATATATTAAATAAATATCTCCTACATTTTCACTTGGACGTGTTTCATTTGAGACACTGATGTAAAACATTAACTACAGTCACTCGAGTGTTGATTTCTGTTACATTCTATTTATTAGACACATGTTTGAACATATCTCATCATCACTAGTCATTGCTCACATTACTGTACTATATGTAAACATGAATCCTGAAAAACAGTCAAACATAAAAATATGGCAAGCTTTGTCTAAAATACTAATGATGCATCAGCGCCACCTGCTGGTGTCTCATTTAGAACGAACATTAAAACACGAGGTCTGAACTTTTTCACTGACTTTTTCATCACATTCATCTCAATATGAGAATTATTTACATGTTACAAATAAAACTGTAAAATATGAAAGAACAGAGATATATTAGAAAACATCTGTCTCACGTAGCCTCTTACTACATATATAGTATATAATATACACCTATATCATAGTATTTTTACCTACTAACCTGCTACTTCCACAAAACACCAACATCTATTTAACAATGAACATCATAATATCATCATGTTAAGGATCCATTCTTCCAAGAACAGCGGTAACTTCTTGACATTTAAATATTCCATTCAGCAAAAGAATAAAATATACTTAAAACTGTAAAAACACTTTACATGTTTATTAATGAAAGAAAGAAAAAAATATAGAAAGTTTTTACAGTATCTCTCTATCTTTATGAGTTAGTTATAAAAAACTCAGACGTACTGCATCAATGAATGAACACGTAATAAAACATTTCTTTTTCACATGTCTGCTGTACATTCTCATCATCTTCATCATGTCACTGGTTACTGGAAACTCAGCCATGAGAATATAAAAAAGAAACTAATTTAAATAAAGTATAATAACTGAAAAGAAAACAGGTATCTTTCATATTCCATTCCATTTTTTCATATTTCCTTACATGATTAGTATGATCATTGTATTCTGTTGAACACATGGTTTCATTCACAGGTTGAAAAATATTTAAATTGCTGTTAAGTTTTTTATTCTTACTTTTTATATTGAACTAGACTTAAGACTTAAGACATGTTTTTTAGATAAAATGCAAGAACATTACTGATTCTTCTTCTGTCTGATCTTAAACCTTGTGTAGTTTGTAGATGTTCATCAGGTTTAAACATTATTCACTTTATGTTGAAGGCATCTTTTAAACCTTTCAGAGCTTGTTTCTTTGTGATTCTCTTCCAGGCCTCTGGAACATCAGCTGGTTTGGCCTTATATTCTTCAGCAAATCTGTCATTGTACTTTACCAGGATGTACTTCCAGTAGTCAGATGACTCTATGGTGCGGTCTGGAGGAATGTGCCAGTCTGGATAGTATGTGCGATACTCTTTGTAAGGATGCCACTCCCCTTTAGTGTCTCTGTTACTGAATGCACTATCACTGTACACAGCAGTTGTGCACAGGGTTTCTACCAGCTTCTTAGAGTCTGTATATGTGGATCCACTAAGACCTTGTGGCCGATGTACAGCTGCATGATGTTTCTGGTGTTCTTTGCCTCCAGCCTCACAGGGAACTTTACAAAATGGACATTGTTTTCCACAACCAAACACTCTCTTGAAAAGCTCATCCTGTGGTTTGATTGGAATTTTGTTCAGAGTCTCAGTGATGTTTTCAGATTTGGAGAATTCCTCCTGAAGCTGAGCTTTCATCTCTTCTATTGAGATCTTCAAACTGTGGATAAATGGATGACATGTGCTTTGGATGTGAAACAGTGTTGTTTTTTCAGCCTCCACTGAGATTGAGATGTCTTTAATCAGATATTTTCTCATGTTACTGATGAACTTGGTGATGCTTTCTGTGTTATCTGGCAGAAGAACACAATCCTCTCCTTTTGAGGCCTGTTCTGTTGCTGCTTCTAGTTTCTGAACTATGATCTCAAGATTTTTGTTCTTCAGTTTGTACAGAGTCTTCTCCTCAGACAATGTTTGAACAATGTGCTGATATATCCAGTCTTTGACAAATATTTCATATCTAGAAATGTACTTGACAAAGCTCTGAAAGTCTTTCTTCTTCAGCAACTCTCTCTGACTGTTGTACTGGAAATAAGAGCGGGAGCTGAACTCAGCTGAATGGGAGCTCGTCAAGATTTCATCCACGATGTCTATTCCCAGAGATCTGTTGATGTAGTCTTCCACAGCAGGTTTGACGCAAAACTTGACAAAATCATTTGCTTTTTTCTGGCTTTGATCTCTCTGTTTGTATAAATCCAGAAAGTCAGACAGGTACTGCTTCTTGTCTTTCTCCAGCTGAGTTTTAGGATTTATACCTGACAAAAACTTTCTGTGCATTTTCAGGAACTCCCTTGAAGCAAAGCCACAAATATGAAGTTTGAGATCAATCTCAAAATTCATATGTGTTTTATAATTTTCATAACATTGTTGAAGAAATTGATCAATTTTCTCCAGAAGTTCCATCGTGAAAGAGTCACGGTAATCTTCATTTGTCTTTACTTTATCAAGTACAAAATGTCTGCAAGACTCAATGACACTGTCTGCCAAGCTCTGCAAATCATTTACCATAAAACTTTGAATTTTTATCGAAGAATCAAAATGATCAGATTTGATTTTGAATGGAACATGACCAATGTCCTTTAAGTCAAAATTCCCTAATTCCTCAATGACATTCCGGTTTGAGAACCTTTTTCTCAGCTTGGAGAGGACATCTTCCATAATATCTCGTTCTTTCAGGTCAGAAATATCTGCAGTGGCCTCATTCCACATCTTTTCAAACTCTTGTATCAACTGTTCATCAGACAGTTTGGAGTCTTTGCAGACACTCACAAGCTTCATGACCTGGTCTTCTATCACATCTCTGTATTTCCTCTGTATGTCCTGAGATTTTTTTGTATTTACTTTTCGCTCAAGGACACAATCCAGTTTAATATTCATAGACTGCTGGATTTCTTTTGCAAGACTTTTGATGTTGTTGAAGAAGTCAACATTGTATTTCTCTATAAGATTTACACGTCTGTCTTTCTTTTTGTAGTAGTCACTGAGTTTATCCTCCATTTTTTGTTGTTCATTCATTATTTTTTTGGACACTTCAGATTTCTTTGATTCTATAATATCTTTACTAGTTTCCATCTCAGATTCAGTGTCAGCATTTAAGATTTCTACCTCTGCTTCTGTCTGCCAGGAAAGAATCTCTTTCCTGAACTCCCATTCCCAATCACTGAACACTTTACAAAGGTTGTCATAGGCATGAGCCACAAGACTGTTTCTGAAACTGAAGATGGAGTTCTCATATTTGACTGCTTTCCAGAGACTTGTCATCCATTCTAGAAACTCAGGGATCTGTGAGGGTTCAGATCTTCTTTCATCTTTCATTGTCTCCAGAAGATGTTTCTTGAACTCAGCTACAGCTTCACTGTAACCTGTGTTCACTGGAGCCATTGGAGGTGTTCCATACCAGAGTCCTGGGATGTTCCAGTTGTTTTTTTCTATGTCATAGTCCAGTACATCAGTGAAGGCTTTGATAGAAGGTTGTTTTTCCATTTCAGCTGCAATTTGTGCCATTTCATTGAGTTGATCCAACAGATGTTTTCTTTCTCTCAGACGCTTGGAATCAGCTGAAACTTCTGCAACATTCTGATGAACAAAATGACAAATGGGTTTTTTATCAATTAACTTCATTCTCAAGAATGCATGGGCTGTGATTTGCAGGACATCTTTCATTTCAGTTGAGTTCTCCATTGAGATGTTGACGATGGTGACATCACTGAGGCCGATTACAAAGGTTGCCAGCTGGTTGTCATGTTCATAACTCTCCTCTAGTTGTGCCAGATCAGGAGATTTTAGACCCTCTGTGTCAATGAGAACTATGAAGTCAGACTTTAAGTCACTTTTCAAATCATCTCCGACTTTGAGGAACAGCATATAAGCTCCTCTGGTACATCTGCCACTGCTGACAGGAAACTGTACACCAAACATGGTGTTGAGGAGTGTTGACTTCCCTGAACTTTGGACTCCTAATACAGTCAGTACCAACAGTCTGCTCTTCTCTCCAACCTTCTTGTGAAGCTCCATCAGCACATCTGTCACCCATCTCTGTGGGATGTTGGAAGCATCTCCATCCAAGAGCTCTAAAGGATATCCATCCAACAGCAGTTCAGCAGCCAGAGAAGGGAGATGATATCTTTCATGATGAGGTTCTGGCACAAATTCATAGATCAGTCCCATCTCTCTCATGTAATGTTCTACGCCTAAAGAGCTCTCCACCAAAGCTTGATCCAACTCTGCTATTTGTTTCACATCTTTCTTTGTGCATTGCTCTTTGAATTTATTCCGCAGATCAGACAGTTTTTTTCTTGAATGGGAATCAAGTTTTAGTTTCATCCATTTGAGGAAAAAGTCTCTTTTTTCTTTGTCATTTGTTGATAAGTTAGAAATAAAAGTTTCCATTCCTTTGGATAGTTTGTACGTGTTTAGCTCCTTCCTAATTATTTGTTTTTTATCTTGTCGGTAAATTTTATACTCTTCCAGTTTCCAGTCACCAGATTTCTTTGGTCTACACTCCTCCTTTTCTAAATCTGATAACTTTTTCCAGTTATCTCCTTGTAGAGGAAGTTGCTGACTCTTGTATTGTGGAATCAATCTGACTCCAATACCATCCATGATCTCTTTGGCTGCTTTGTTTTGTTGGTCAGTTTTGTTTTCATCCACAGACAGACCAAGTTCAACAGCTTTGTCAAACATATTTACAATGCTGGTTGTAGCTTTGACATGTGAGAGACATGTCTTGATGGCTTCAGAAAGTTTCTTTGAAAACTCTGCTGCATTATCACCTGTTTTTTTTACTATGAAACTGTCCTTTGGAAAATCCAGTGTCTCCAGTGCTTTCTTGACTGACACCATGTCTTCTTTAACATTCCCGTCCTTTTGATTAACTACCAGGAAGAGTTTAGATTTCACATCTTTAACAGAAGTCAGAACCTTCAACTCATTTTCTTCAACTTTGTCCAGGAACACAAAGGTGACATTTGACACACGACGAAGAAAACTGAACTGTTGAAGTGACTCACAAATGTCTCCTCTCATATTTGCAAAAGCCACAGGTTCTGGAAATATGTCTAGATTTTCTGTACCACATGGTAGATACCAGCAGACCTCCACCAGTCCATTGGATATTTCTCTTCTAACTCCTCCTCCTTTCATATCTCTGTGTATGAAGATATTGTGATTCTGTTGACCACGACTAAGAACCTGGTTCAAAAAGTGAGACTTTGATAAACTGCAGTTTTTCAGCCTCACAAAGGAATAGAACGGTAGATCTGCTTGGACAATGTTGTCTTCAACAAAACCTCTTGATTCAGACAGATCATGTGGACGCCACTCTTTGACGATGTCTCTCAGAGCCCAAAGCATCAGGCTGCACTGACTCTTATTGCCATGAGGCAACAGCAGTGGGACAGAAAACTGGCACATGGACATTTTGAGAGACATTTCCTGTTGTAAGAAGCTGTCAGCACAAAGGAAGAGAGCTACTATGAGGTCAAGAGGGTTAATTTTATTGTCAGAGTCATTTGTAGTGTAAAGGTTCAGGTCAAAGTCATCATTGTTTTCCTTTTGATTGCTTGTTATTTGTGTACAGCTCCTGCACTTGGTACTGATTTTAAAAAGTTTTCTGAGAAAGTACCATGGTATGTCCTCTAGAGATGAAACAGGTTTTTCATTTAAGCTGTTTGTGTTGATCTCCAAGAGAGACTGACGTGAAAGTCTGTTGGGATAATATTTCTCTAGTCCAAGTTTGGAGAGAAAGCTCAACAGGGCTGTCAAAGAAAAAGAGAATGTAACATTTAGAAATTTCTGTTTTGTGTCTAAATGTAATTGATTTACAGATGTATTTGCTATTACTCCTCAATGCAACTTCCAATAACAACTCTAACATTGTAAATCCCTCTCATACTGTCACTACTATATGTAGATGATTTATTTATACTTTCCGTATGCATATACAGTGGCATTTGAAAGTTTATGCTTTCTATATTGCATCTTAAAAATGACTTAATTCATGGAATAAAAATAATCCTTATCTGCGATTTGCTAAATCAGTATCTAGCATGACCCTCTTGTGCACCAGTAACATCAACTAAATGTTTGTGGTATCAGCTGATCGGTGTCTACAGCAGCTTGGAAGAATTTGATCCCATTCCTCAGAACAAAATCACTTCAGTTCTGAGATGTTGGTTGTTTCCTCTCATCAACTGATGCTACAACATTTCTGTCACAGTGCAGTGAGGTTTTGGTTTTGTTCTGTCCATGTCTCATGATTTCCTGTTTTATTTTGAAAAGTAACTCTGCTCTTGTTTCAGGTCACTTGCCCTTCCTTCGTGTGTTTCCGGTTTGTCGTGCCTAATTGCTGAGTGTTTCCACCTGTTCCCCATTTCCTCTATGTGTGTATATATTGTCTGCTCTGAAATGTGTTCACCACAGCCTTTCATGGCCACGTTTTGGCATAACTTTGAGCTACGTAACCTTGTTTATTTTCTTTATACTTTGTCTCAAGAGATTTTTGTTTTCCTTCAGTTAGAGTGGTTTTTCTTCATAACTTTTGCCTCGTTGGTTTTCCTCCGTCTGCGTCTAAATTTTGTTTGTGTTCTGGCCTCATCGTACGATCTGGCCATGTCGACTGACCGGGTGAACAGGAGCTGAGTGGGCTGAAACAAGGTAACTGAACTGTCTGCCATCCACCCTCTGAACTCAGTCTATCGTCTTCCCCTTCACCACCTCCTGATCTGTGCCCCATTCTTGCTAGCTATCATGACCCAGCTTCTGTCTTCAGTAAAGTGAACACACTCTCCCTGCCTCCTCACCGTCCTTACAACTGTGTCATCGACTTGATCCCTGAAGCCCAGCTTCCCACTGGTTGCCTATACAACCTTTCCCGGCCTGAGAGGCCATGGGTCCATTCTTCAGGTCATCAACAAACAGCAATGTTATCTGCAATTTACACAATTACGTATGAGGGAGGAAAAAAAACAGGGACACAGCTCTTACAGTAGGAGGTTCGACCCAGGACTTTTGCCGATGTGAAAGCACCAAAGGAGAGTCAACCAGGTTAGACCCAGGATTTTCAATGTGTAAGTGGTATATGTTTACCAGTTGGTCTGAGGTGCAATAAATATTAAAAGTTCTATGTAAGTGTCTATGCAATTCTCCTCTGCCACTGACTGTGTAACCTGATAAGAAAAAAAAATCCAAATTAGACATATTTAAACTTTTTAAAAAAAGAACGCAATAGTTCCCTGGTAACTACTTACTATGATAGTGGAGTAATTCAGTTACTTTTTAGAAGTAACTAGTATCTATAGCTAATTACTTTTTAAAAGTAACATGCCCAACACTGGTTATTTGTAGTTATTTTTACTTTTTAATTACTTTTTTCCTGAAATGTGTGACTTAGTTTTTCACAAAAATGAAGAGTTTTTTTTTTTTTTCTGTCTTCTAATGATTTTATTTTATATTATTTTTTTTTTATTTTTTTAGAAACAAAAAATGAAAATCAACTTATTTTTAAAGGTTTGGTCATCCCTCTTGACCCTGGTAATAAATGCTTTGAATTTTAAAATGAAAACCAAATAACTACTCATGTCTCATTTTTTTAATATCATCTTCTGACAGAAAATCCAATGACCAAAACACACACGCACCATTCTGCCATAGAAATATCACATTCCTAATATTCTATTAAGAACAAAAATAATAGATTTATACCTTGAGAAGCTTCTTCTGTGTCCATTGTTGGTGTGGACTGTTTTTCCTTAAATTCTCTGTTCTATAAACCTAGAGGCAACAATACATACAAATGTCTCAGTAAAGAGAAGACCATTAATCATTGACTGTTTATAATCAAATGTGTTGCATTCTGGATGATTTATAACAACTATTTCAGAAAACCTGATCAAAATAGTGTTGTCAGCAATTGTAAATAGTTATGTACAATTTAACTGTAAATTGCTTAAATTAGTTACTCGGGCAAAAACTCAAACCAGTTACAACAGGAAAAAAGTCCATCTGCATGTAATGCAACATTCAATGTGTGTCATTTAACTCTACATAAAGAACGTCTGACCAGGATGTATGTTTGCAGAATATACATGTAAATAAAAAAATAAAACAGTGCTTCAACAACTCCCTATTACCATAATAGTCATGAATACTCTCCTCTGAAATTAACTGTCAGACAAATTATCTCAGGAATATTCATGTATGAATAATATATTTATTCAGCCATCATACTGCTTCTGAACATTGTATTTTTGCACTTTATTTTGAAGTTTATGAAAATAAATTGTTTTTCCAAAATGGCCCGAGAAAATGTTTTTATTTTTTTTTATTTTTACCTGAACTATGCTACAATCTTTCTGTAATGTATGATCCAACCTTAGAAATGATCAAGCTCAGCACAGGCTGATATCCAACTCTGGAAAGTGATTTGTGCTAAGAGAGCAGTAGCAGTACATAGATGGATTCACATTTGTGTTACATAAATAAGCTTCATTAAACTGGTTTAAAGTGAGAAAAACTGATTAGTATTTTGTCTAAAGACGGATGTAATAGTTAAACATTCACTTCCATCGACTAAAACTATAAAAGATGAAAATAACTTAAATGTGACTAGTAAAGATTTTTTTCTGAAGACTGGAATTAAATCAAAAGTGTCTGTCAAAGTCGACACTGATTCTAAAATCCAGATGCCAAAAGGAATGACATATAGGTTGGTGAAACTGTCGTCAATCATGGACAACGCCTCCCACCCACTGCATGAGACTGTCAGAGCCCTGGAAACCTCCATCAGCACCAGGCTTCTGCACCCACGTTGCACAAAGGAGCAGTACCGCAGGTCCTTTCTCCCCTCTGCTGTCAGACTCTAGAACCAGATCTGCTCCCAGTAGACCCAAAACTACCCAATGAGAAATTATGTGCAATATCTGCTACATATACTTGTGTAATACTCCTCCCAATCTTAACTACATGTAATGTACATATATCGTTTAGATTTCATTTCGTTTATATACCTGCCATTCTTTTTTTGCACTGTATGCATCTCCCTGTCACTGGAAATATGTGAACATATACGTACATTTATATTATAAACATACCCACTTCTTTACGTAAACACTGCCTTGCTTGTTGTAATATAATTTTCTTACATATTTTTGATATTTTTTCTGTTCTATTCTTTTTTTAGTCCACCCATATGTGCACTGCTTGTGACGTTGAATGTTGAATGTCTGCTGCTGTTAACAACCAGAATTTCCCCATTGTGGGATGAATAAAGGCTTATCTTATCTTATCTTATCTTATCTTATCTTAATTTTTATGGATCATTCTCACATACAGTTCCTCTAATCATGTCTAGAAATGTTCTGGCTGGGATGTATGTGTGAAAAAAGCTAAATTAACATTATAATAACACAGTCCTCTTACCAGTTAAGAATCCACCTGACAGCTCTTCTGAGTCCATGGTAGAAACACAGAAACACTTTCCTGTCAGAAATAATCTCTTTAAAATACCAAACATTTTATGAATTTATTTCTAATTAGTTGCTGTTAATTAAATCAGATAAATTAAAAATATGACACATCAAGCATAGTTTTAGTTTTAAATGTAACTCATTTGCCAGATTAAGTTAAATGAAACGGTTTCAGGATATAAAGTTCCACTAAAATGTACCTGACATGAAGCAGCAGCAGACTGAGCTGAGTCTGTCTGATAAAAATCTAAAGTGTTTGAACCAGAATGAGCAAGTTAACATTTAATCCAGGAGGTAATAAAGGCAGCACAGATACATTTTATTATATTTTACCTTTACTCTTTTCACCTTTGTACATGTTACACTGGCAATAAAGATATTCTGTTCAAATCCTTCACATTCACATTGAAGGAACATCAATCTGACTCTGTTGAAGAGAACAGAAGGTCATTAGATCAGAGATGGCTCTAAGGGGACATACCAGTAGTGATGTTGGTCAGGGAGATGTGAACATAATCTATTCTGCCCTGATGTGTACAGTGAACCCTCGCTATAATGCGGTTCACCTTTCGCGGCTTCGCTGTTTCGCAGATTTTTTTGTGCAGTTTTTTTATGCTTCTTTTTTTACAGTGCATTGTGTTCTGCATCCTGATTGGCTAAGGGACTGTAGACCAATGTCAACAGTCTCCGTGCCTCCTCTCTGTACAGCCTGCCAAATTTACGTTTGCAAATTTTCTCCATGACAAAACCCACAATGTTGACGGAACGTTCTGCGCCCAAAAGGCAGAGGAAGATGCTAACTATCGCAGAAAAAGTTAAACTTCTTCACATGCTGAAGGAAGGTAGAAGCTATGCGGCTGTAGGACGCCATCACGGAATAAATAAATCTTCGGTTCGTTCCGTAAAGAAGGAGGAAAATAACATAAGGACAACAGCAGCGATAAGTTTTAACAAGGATATTTTTATATCTTTAACAAATGCTTGGGCCTGAAAACAGGTTTTGATCGTTGGTTTCCATTCTATAGTATTGTATTGTATAATAATTGTAAAAAAAAAAAAAAAAAAAAAAAAAAAGCTGACTACTTCACAGATTTCACCTATCGCGGGTTCTTGTTGGAACGTAACCCCCGCGATAAAAGAGGGTTCACTGTACTTTGGTTCTTGTTTTTATGGAACAACATTATGAGTTCATTTCTGTCTTGGATGGTGTGTATAACTGGTATCATCAGTCACTGCTCATAAATGCTGTTAAAGATAAAACATTAACCAACTTGAAGTCAACCCACTGGATCCAGGTTAAGGTTAGAATGGTATAAACTGTATTATTATGCTTTGAAACATGAATTCCTTCCTAATATTGTGTAGTTCTAGATTTCCTGTCTTGTGCTTCCTTGTGTCCCTTGATTGCTTATTGGTTTCACCTGTGTTGACTGATTGCCCTCATGCGTCTCACCTGTGTCTTGTCATCCCCTCGTGTATATATATATATAGCCCTGCCTTTCCCTTTGTTCCTTGTCATGTCGTTAACGTCTTCACGCCATGTTCCATTATTCCACGTGTTGTTCCATGTCTGGATGCCATGTTGATAATTTCTTTTGGATTTTACCTGCCTTGCTTGCAGCACCTTTTGTTCATTATTAAATATTTTAGTTTGAATTCCCTGCCTGCCTCATCTGTAGTCCTGCATCTGGGTCCTCGAATAACCTCTCCTTCAAAACCTGGCAGAGGCAAAATAAAACAGGAAACACAAAACATGATTCACAAAATAAAAGACAGACAAACCATGACAATAACAACATCCACAGTTTAACCAGAGAAGACAGATGGTTTGATGGAGGAGTAAAGAAAACCATTGAGTCAAACTGGAAAACCCCTCTGTGATCAGGGGGAGGAGGACTGAGGTATAATCTGCCATCAATTTACAACAGCCTGAACATCTGAACACAAGAAGTTTCACTCATTCACATATTGAGACTGGAGTGTTTCTGGTTATTAATGGGTCATTGGAGAATCACTAATTGTGTATAAACAGGACACCACACAGGTTCATTTTCTATTATTGCAGGTGATTATTGGGTTGTTAACAAACCCTAAACTCTGCACCAAACAAAGAAACAAACAGGGTGAAGATGGATTAGATGTCACTGAATGACCAAATGACATGTACAGTAAATACAATAAGTGACATTAAGTCTATTATTCCTTGGTACTTGAAGTGAGAACAGTCAGACTGAGAGAGCTGAGACAGACAAATAATCATTGAATCGTTGAAGGCTCTAAAGAACAGTCTCTGAACACTTTGTCTTTCTTTGTAGAATCTGACACAATGGAGAGTTATTAATGTCAGAGTCGTATATTAGAGAGAGTCTGTCCAACTCAAATCATGGCGCCATGTTTGCTGCATCAGATGTTAGATTCTACAGTGTAACTCTATGGGGTGGATGTGCTATGTTGAAATAAATGTCTTATTTTCACCATTAACGGGCCTATAAATGTTATTAATATGTAAAAGGTCCTCACTTAAATATCCCAGCGTCTACTTCCTTTAAATATCTTAAATGAGTCTGTAAAATGCTTTGTAGCCCAATCACCTCATCAGTCATGGAGCTGTGTTTACCTTCTCCTCAGTCTCCGTGTTCATCCGTCACCATTAAAAGATTCAAAGTACTCAGAAAAATTATAAATACACAGAAATAGGGAATATTAAAGTATTAGTATTATCATTCTAGCATTAGCATGCTAGCCATAACAACTTAGTAGTAACTGAGGTAAAGTTACATGTCAGTTAAATGTGTCTATCTACATGGACATTATCATGGACACTATCTACATTACATGAACACATGGGTTTCACAGTATATATGACGCTAGCTGCTATTTATCTAAGCCTTTAGCCTAGACAACTAGCTAGCATACGGTTAGCTGGGTTGGGTGTTTTAATCATTATTGATGGTATGACTTTATTTTTCTATATAAAATCTTAACAAATGTCAAAAAGAGACATTGACATTTACCTCACATAATATGTCGGTGAAGGTTCTCAGTCATCCAGGTCATGGTAATCCAAAAGACGTTGAAAAAGACCAATTGAACTTATAGAATTTCTTGAAGACGTTTCACCACTCATCCAAGTAGCTTCTTCAGTTCTGATAAACTAGTGGGAAATTGAGGTTTAAATAGGAAAACTCAGAGTTTTCCATAGCATTTGGCATCCATCCTGTCTCCGTTAGTAGGCAACACCCCACCACATCGAAAATTCCAGGGATTTTGTGAGCAAAGTCAAGAACGTCACACTGGGCCCAGAAGAAACCATCGTGTCCTATGATGTCACCTCACTACAAAAGGATGACACCTTGGCCTCAAGAACCAACCTCACCCCAGAACAAGTCTGTGTGTTACTCGACCTGTGCCTGACCACCACCTATTTCCGGTTTAATGGAGGTTTCTACAGGCAAAAACACGGCTGTGCGATGGGGTCCCCAGTGTCACCGATCGTGGCCAATCTCTACATGGAGGAAGTAGTAGAGACCAGAGCTCTGGACACCTTTGCAGGTCCCACCCCCACCCACTGGTACAGATATGTGGACGACACCTGGGTTAAAATCAAGACAGAGGAGGTGGAATCCTTCACACAACACATCCAGTGTTGGGCAAGTTACTTCCAAAATGTAATATATTTCATATTACAAGTTATTTGCATTTGAAAGTAATAAGTTTCTTTACAATATTACCTTCTGTGTAGAGTAATAAGTTACATATTACTTTAGTTACTTTCATCAAAATAAATATTTACGACAAGGAATTACAAAATGAAGGTGTGCAATATTTTGTCATGGCAAATAGTCCTTCAAATAATTTCACTTGTATTGTTTTAATCTTCTACAAGTATATGAACTGAAATTTACATTTCACAGTTTTAAAGGTTGTCTTCCATGAATAATCTTTCCTCAGACACTGAGACAAATCTCTAGTGACTTATAACTCATAATTTCTATCCATATTTTTTCTTAGAGCTTTTTTCATTATCACCCACAGTCTTATTTATGAGTACTGTAAAACATGGAGATGTATTATTGTTACTGTTAAATTATTCTGACATGATGTGACAATAACAACCATGAAAATCCCTCTGCAAACACAACTGACTTAACAAATTAAAACAATTTTTAATCATTGAATCACCTCTAACACCACCTGTAGTGTCTCATCTTAAATGAACTATCTGTGGAAATGTGTTTATACCTTAACAATAGGACTAACCTTATATCATTAGAGATTTGTTTTTACCTTGTCACTTGATCAAACAGTTAATTTTTTTGAAGATGCAGCTCATCCTCCCCAACACACTCAGCCCCCAGCCTCCTCACTTCTCCTGGGTCAAACATCTTACCTCTGGTCTGGAGAAATACAACTTTTGTTGTTTAGATTTGCTCGCGCCGTCATCTTCCTTCTGTTTGCTAGCAAGAGGTCGTTTAGCCACTAACTCCAGGTGTTTCTTCAGGTTACTTGTACTATTTGTAGCCGTAAACAGTTCCCTTGGCCTCTAACCAGCACATAAAGTGCACCTTGCTGTGAGGTTCTGATTTTATGGAGTGTGCATTTTCCTATTAGTGATTCTGATTGATCTCGTGGTCTAACAATCCACATCTGGCTTGACTAAGCCACATCCTCTGCAAATATGGAACTGGTCCAAGAAAGCCTGACAAGACTATTTATACTGGAAGTCTGGATCCTATTTTTGTGCAGCATGTATGTGAAGGTTCTCAGTCATCCAGATCATGGTAACCCAACAGGCTTTAAGAAAAGGCAACTGGAAGAGTCCAAACTCTACAAGTCCAGTTGCCTTTTCTTAGCCCCTTTTGGACTACTTTTGTGCAAACCCCCCCAAGTCTCCTTTAGTGTCGTGTTTGTATTCAAATATTTTTTCATTTAATTTCCAAGAGCGGCATAGTGGAATGGTGTTTAGTACTGATGCCTCACAGCAAGCAGGTCTCTGTTCAGATCCTTTCTGTGTGGAGTCCAGCTTCCTCCCACCATCTACAGACATTGTTGTATAGGAGGTTCAGAAAATAAATGTTCACTATCACAGGGGCATTGGTGAGAATCCTTGCAGACAGGAGTTGAAGAATTGTATGCTCAAACGGGTTTGTGTATCAAATAAGGAATTCAATAATCAATTTGGCACAGCACTTGAAGAAAGGACAAAATAAAAACAGGAGCCAGTTGGTGAGAAGTAGAAAAGAGAAAGGAAGTGAGGTAAAGGAAATGATAGAGGTGAGGACAGAAATGTCAAATAAAGGGAAATTAGGATCTTTGTTACAGTCGCCCCCAAATTTCTAGTGAGAAATACGATTTAAAAGATCAAACCATGATTAATGGGCATCTTCGGGTATGGCAGGAAGAGGGATTAAATTAGCAACAGGCCGGACATAGATCTCTTCTATAACTAGAACTTTTGCAGCCATCTTTATTCTGTAGGAGATGAGTTACTTTTCCCAAAGGCCAAAGGGCTCTTGGGTGCTGGGCAGGGCTGTAAACTAACGGTCGCCACTCGCCAAATGCAACTAAAATATTCCCCTGGCGACTTAATTTTGGAGGGCTACACGCCATGGGGCGGTTAAATGTTTGTCTCGATGGTCGTGCTCATACAATAAATTATGCATGATATAGCAAAACATTGTAGATCGGTCTTCACTGGTGATTAGTTGTGTAGTTAAACTGAAGTAGCTGTAGAAAATAGTTCCCCCAAGAAGCAACGTAGCATACGCATCACCGCTCTTTAAAAGTTTGGCGCAGTGACTGTGATTTGAGCACAGCAATGTGGTGGCACATTCCCGGTGTGACTGAACTGAAGAGGAAAAACACAGAGGAAGGTGAAAAAGAAGGCGAAACATAGACAAAAAGCGTAAAAGTGAGGAAGTTCAGTGATAAGTGGAAGATGGGCAAGGAATGGCTTCAGTACGAGGACTCAACGAGTGTCATGTTTTGCTCTGTTTGCCAGAACACACACCAAAGAAAGTTTTCAATTTGCAATGTTTTGAAAATTCATTAATTGAAATTCAATTATAAGATTAAAAAATATTTCTAAATAATACTTTGGCCTATTTTCTGAGCATGTATTGCTATATATTACTGTTATCTTAATGAAAAGTACTGAAACAGGTGCATATGCAACAAAAAGAGGAAGTTTATTATTTGGCTGGTCAAAAAATATTACTTGGCCGAAAGATTCTTTCATCTACCAGTCCCCCAGGAAGGTGAGCCTAAAAGTTACTTCACAGCCCTGGTGCTGGGAATCAGAATTCAACTACAGATCTGGTTTATCCTTTTGCCATTTTTTCCTGGTCTTAAGCAAGCGTAGGTGGGATTTGGTGAAATGTTTCCAGAAATGGTTGGACAGTATATGTGTATGGCGCCAACGTCTTTGACTAAGGAGATTGGATTGGGGTAGGACAGTAGAGGGAGTGATGAGGAGGTTGGGGGTGACTGGGTCAGTGACTCCAGTATGTAAAGATACGTAGCCAAGGGGTTTTGAATTAAGAATTCCTTCAATTTCGATCAGCACTGTTCTTAGAACCTCTTCAGTGACCATTTGTGCACCAATAGCTGTCTTTAGAGCATTCTGTAGTGACCAAATATCACGGTCCCAGACCCCACCAAAGTGGGGTGCGTGTGGAGGGTTGAAACGAAAGTATATTTTTCATGTTGCCAGTACTGACTTAAGGGTGGGAGACAAGTTATTGAAGGCTTCATGTAGTTCTTTGTGCCAAAGTTTACAAGAGAGCAGCTTGGGCCAGTTATCTGGAGGTCTGTATAAGAATGTTGGACCATTAGTCCATCTGTTTGGACTGAGGAGATCTGACAAGGATTTACCTCTTGTGATGTCATCTGCAGACTGAGAAATGTTCAAGAGAGAAGGATTTGCTAGCCTTAGAAGGGGAGTGGCATAGTGGTCAACACTGTTAACTTGAACTCAGCCTGTTCAAGGAGCTCTATGGCTTGTTGGTCTTGATCTGATCACAACCTTCTCGCTTCGCACAGGTATAGCATCAAGCTTCCAAAGTTTTTCGACATGATAATGCAGTTCATCAGCAGGAGATCTGATGGTGAAAGTCTTTTCAGGATATGCCATAGGAGAAAGCTGTTTCATCAAGAGTCATCAAGAGTTTCAACATATTGGCGAACAGTTCTGAGAGACAATTTCTCAATTTTACCATCCAGATGGAGGTGCTGAGCAGCTGGCTGCAGTAGAATGGTACACTGAGAACCATCATCAAGGACAGCATGTGTTTCCAGAGTTTGTTTACCATTATGGAGAAGCACTTTTGCAACTTTCAGAAGTAAACCACTGCAGTCACTTGGTCGGTCTAAATATAATGTTTTCACAGCAAGACTAGCAGGATTACCCGATCTTTGATTTACCTCACACAGGATTGGTAGATGTTTTCTTTTGCAGGTGGCACAGGATTTCTTCAAGTCACAAAGCTTGATGCACATAGTTTAGCAGCTTGATGAGTTCGAGCACATCGCAGCATAGCAATGTTTTTTTTCTCCTTTATCCAGTTTACCTTTTGATCCTTTGTCATAGCAATGAGTGCAGCACATTTGCTGACATGATGTCCAAGTGAGCTGCAGTATGCACAGATTGCTCTGGACTTCATAATGGATTGTGGGGGTCTTTGGTTGAAAGATAAAACTGAGACTTCTTTCCTAGTTTGGCACCGAGCTTCAATTTGCAACCAAGATGAGAAAATATGTAATAAGTCATAATTTATGGTCCCTTGATTCCTATAGACATGACTTTTAAAGCAAACGGAGTGTTCTGCAGGCAGCTTTTCCAGGAGGAAACCTACCTGAGAGCCACAGAGAAGTTCTGCTTGTCCTTGATCCTCCATGATGTTAAGCAGACCTGCCCTAATAAGAAAAAGATCCAATATGTTCCTGAGCTCCTTCAGTGCTAGTTGCCTAGGTTGTCCATATCGTCCATCAAGGGCTTTGATGGCTTGAGTGTATGGGTCAGAGGCATAGGAGAAAGCAAAAGCTAGTCGCTTGGCTTGGTCCACTTTCACATGATCGAGAAGAACATGATATTTGAAATGCTCTGATTCATTAGCCATCCACAGCATCCTATACAGCATTTCATCCTCTCTAGAATGGCCTTCAAGCTTGTAGATATGTGTCCTGCCCAGAGGGGAAGCCACAGACCTCTGTTCCTGGTGGCAAGAAGATGTAAAGGTCTGAGGCATTAAAGAGGGAGACTGCCTCTGCTGGGAGGAAAAAAAGGCTGAGCAGGGTTTACTTTGGGATTCAAAGGCTGAATATGTGAACTCAGTGGTTGGCCCTCTGGTGATGCTGCAGGAAAACTGGAAGGTGTTTTGTGAATACAAAATTGGTCTAGGTAGGCCATCTGAAGGAACTGCAGCATCAAGGATATATAAATTAGGTAAATGGGGCGTGTGATCATTCCATGAAACATAGAATGTCTCTCATTGTCACGAGAATTTCCTTCCTGATTTCAGTCTGAATAATGGGGACATTATCAGCACATTCAGTGATGTCTTCTCTTTGACTATCAGGCTCATGTCTTTGTTCCTCTTCTGGAACATCTTGTAACCCGTGTGTTTGATTACATTGAGCTTACTCAGTTTGACATGCAGCACATTTAACTTATTGGACTTCATAATATCCAAATGAGCAGGGAGTCAAGTTTCACGACCAGAACGTCGAATGGTTTTATCTAATGACTGCGAATCCATGACAATAATGAGATCCAGCTCGAAGGATTATGTTGAATAGGAGGTTCAGAATTAAATGTTCACTATCATCATAGGGGCGTCAGTGAGAATGCATGCAGACAGGAGTCAAAGAATTATATGCTCAAATGGGTGTTTATTTGTCAAATAAGGATTTCAATAATCAATTCGACACAGAAGAAAGGAGGGGAAAAAACAAACCCACATGGGTGATCAAATCTGAAAGAAAGTGAGGTTTTACATTATAAATGAAATTAGGAATGTCCATAATGAAGGGGAGTGCAGTCTTTAAATAAGGTGTGAACAGGTGAACTCAATCAGGTAAATGAGGGAGTGATAGAAGGTAAAAACAAGAGCCAATTGGTGAGAAGGAGAAAAGAGAAAGGAAGTGAGGTAAAGGAAATGATAGAGTTGAGGACAGAAATGTCAAAATATCTTTGTTACAACAAAGCTATTCAGTTTCTTGCGTGAGTATATGTAAGCTGGCAGTGGAATTTACCCACTGCCCATATTCTTTCAGGGTTCCCAGAATTCTTACTGCCCTGGTCTGACAGGTAGTTTCCTGGTTTCAGTTTAGTTAAACATTCACCAGGTTCATGTAGCAGATATTTTTCTCTCCGTGTCAACCTCCGTCTGAAGGTAATGAAGCAGTTTTGAATGTTTTCTTGGTGAACATCAGCTGTCAGCAGCTCAGCTCCAACAGAAGCAGCAGAAATCTGCTGAAAGTGATGTTAAACTGAGTCAGAGCTGAAAGGTTAGAGTCTGGATGAGGCCTAGTATGAAACTGATCCACCATTTTCTAGAGATCACCTGTGATCACCTGTCTGAGGCCTTGCTTCATGATGGAGATGGAACCATATGAACATTTTATATCATAATTACTGTGACCAAAATTAAGACGGTTATCACTATTATCACGATATTGTTGAAATGTGTTCAAAGTGTAAAAAAGATGTTATACACAATGAAACCATTTAACCAAATTTTATTTTGAAAAAAAGAAAAGGAAAAAAAACGCTTGCACAATTAACTCAATGATATAGTAGCTATCAGCACTGTGTCAGGTTTTAACTTTTAATTCGGTTCTGATTCAAGATGGCGCCGGTGTGTGTGGCCTGCCGTCTCTCGCTGGAAAAGCTGTTTGTGTTTGTGCTATTTGTGTCGATTGTTATCTCTACTGTCAGCTCACTGCTTGTGTACGACCTCCAAACACTGCTGGATCTTCGCCCCTCTGCCAAGGATTTGGTGAAAGTCGACTACGATGGTCATACAACGTTTCCGCCACCTCACTTCCCCGGCGGGATACCTACTCACCTGTGGAACACCCTCGCTCCATTCCCTCGGCGCAAACTCCGATGCCGCCAGCGTAAACGCAGCGGCCAGCTTGTAAAGCTTAAGGCTCTTTCGGCACGAATTCCCGTGGCCTCCCGGAGGAGAAACGGTGCGGTACCTGGTCTCTTTTTCCACCCGCGATCGCTGGACCGGTCGGCTCCTGGCTGGTACAGGTCGTCGGTTCGGACGAGGAAATCCGCCTCCACGACCCCTGCGCTCCTCGTCCCCGCTGTCGTGGAGG
Source organism: Mugil cephalus (assembly GCF_022458985.1). Classification (NCBI taxonomy): domain Eukaryota; kingdom Metazoa; phylum Chordata; class Actinopteri; order Mugiliformes; family Mugilidae; genus Mugil; species Mugil cephalus. Next base: position 30,156,311 of record NC_061772.1, on the reverse strand, counting down.
GAATCCCCGCCGTCTACGGACCCTGTGTCGAGCCCCGCCAACAGCTGATGCCTCGGATGTGCCTGCCCGTGCCAGGTTCGGCCTTGTCAACGCAAGATCGCTGACAAATAAAACTTTCATTCTGAAGGATTTCTTTATGTCCCGTGGACTGGATTTTCTCTGTGTATCGGAGACATGGCTGAATTCTGGTGATTCCATCTCTCTTATTGAACTCTCACCTATGGATTGCTGTTATTTGAATTCCCTGCGGTTGTCAGGTCGGAAAGGAGGAGGAATAGCAGTTGTTTTTGAAAGTGGCTTTAAATGCCGGCCCATCTGCCTACAGTCCTCCTTCACAAGCTTCGAAGCTTTGCTTATTTGAACTGGGCCGCTCTCATGTTGTCTTGTGTGCTGTCATCTATCGACCACCCAAGTACAATAAGGATTTTATCAGTGACTTTTCTGAATTCCTGGATGAAATCCTGCCTAAATACGAGCGCGTCCTTATTATTTGTGATTTTAATATGCACACTTGCTGCCCAGATAAGCCGGTCTCCAGGAACTTTTTAAATGTCATTGACTCTTTTAACTTGGTGCAGTCTGTGTGTGGTCCTACCCATGAACTCGGGCACACACTTGACTTAGTACTCTCACACAGTCTGTGTGTTTCCAATTTGGACATCTGTGACGCTGTTTTCTCGGATCACATGCCGATTTTATTTGACATTCAGTGTCCGGGCAAACCGTGCGCTCCTCCCCAACGCTGTCATATGTTTAACTCTTCTACTCCAGCTCTGTTCTCCTCAACTTTTATTGGTCTCTGTGAGCTAGAGGATAACTCTAAAGCCTCCATGTGCTTGAATACTGAGGAGCTGGCACTGAGTTTTCATTCTTTGTGTCTACAAACACTGGACATGATCGCTCCCTTGAAGAGCCGACGCGCCAAACCTGCGCCTGAACCTTGGCTAAATGACGTCACTCGTGCTGCCAGACAAGAGTGCAGGAGAGCGGAGAGCAGGTGGAAGAAGGACAGGCTGCATGTTTCTTTTGGTATTTTTAAAGTCTGTCTTGTTATCAGAGGACTGTAAAAGCTGAGAAAAATAATTATCTTTCAGAAATAATTGCTTCTAATATTAAAAACCCCAGTGCTCTGTTTAAAACCATAAATACTGTCCTCGATGCTCCCAAGTTTACTGGTTTTGATCCCTCCACTGAAATCTGTGAAAGATTTCTCAACTTCTTCACTGATAAGATTGTGTCTACAAGAGCCTGTATGTCTCAGCCCTCCTATGACCCTTCGATTCCTCTGCCATGCACATCTGTATTTGCTAAGTTTGAGCCGGTGTCCCTCTCCATTTTAAAAGACACAGTTACTCATATGAAGCCCTCTGCTTCCCCTGCAGATGCCATCCCCCCTCGTCTGTTTAAAGAGGTACTTGGGACAATTGGACCAAGCGTCCTTGAGATTGTCAATAGTAGCCTCTCTTCTGGTACAGTACCTGGGGATTTTAAACGTGCAGTAGTACGACCCCTACTTAAAAAAAACAGGCCTTGACCCCTCCTTCTGTTCCAACTTCAGGCCTATCTCTAATCTTTCATACATTTCCAAAATTTTAGAGAAGGTTGTCTACAATCAGCAGTTACCATTCTTAGAAGATAATGGCATCACTGAGCTTTTCCAGTGAGGGTTCAAAGCCCTCCATCCTCTTCCACATGGGGTCCCTTAGGGCTCAATCCTCGGCCCTCTTTTTTTTGCTCTTTATTTACTCCTCCTTGGTTCTGTTTTTAGGAAACACAGTATCTCATTTCATTTTTATGCCGATGGCTGCCAGATCTATCTTCCATTGGCACTAAACAATGCCCACCCAGTCCAACCACTCAGACTTTCTTTACAACATTAAAGTTTGGCTCTCATTACATTTTCTTAGTCTTAATGAGAACAAAACTGAAGTAATGATGTTTGGACCAAGTTGTTATTCTCCCCCCAATGTTGACCTTGGCTTTCTGTCATCGTATCTCAAGGACTGTGTCACTAATCTGGGGGTCAAGTTTGATTCTGATTTTAAAATTTGAGAAACAGATTAGTGGCGTAGTACAAAAAAGCTTTTATCAACTGCGTCAAATAGCAAAGGTGAAACCCATTTTATCAAGACCTGACTTGGAGAAATTAATCCATGCTTTTATTACGACCCTTCTTGATTACTGCAATTCCTTGTACATAGGGATCAGGCAGGCTTCCCTTGCCCGTCTGCAGCTTGTGCAGAACTCTGCTGCACGCCTGCTAACCCAGACCCGCAGACGTGAGCACGTCACTCCTATCCTGGCATTCCTATATTGGCTCCCTGTGTACCACAGAATCAATTTTAAACTTTTGTTATTTGTTTTTAAATGCTTGAACAACCTTGCTCCATCATATTTATCTGATTTGCTTCAGCCTTACTGCCCATCCCGATCCCTAAGATCAGCCGACCAGATATTGCTGATAATCCCTAAAACAAGGCTGAAGCTCAGAGGTGACAGAGCATTCGGCGTTGCTACACCCAAACTTTGGAATGACCTCCCTTTAAATGTCAGACAGGCCTCCACGCTTCCTGTTTTTAAATCTCTTCTAAAAACCTTTAACTTACCTTAATGTTTCTCATTGGCTAAAAGGCACTTGCAGTGAGCTTCTTTGTTCCTTTATGCTGTTTTCTTTGCTTGTTATGTTTGTCTGTTTTTGAAGTGATTTTGTGTTTGTGTTTTTTATGCCTTTTATCTTAATCTTAAACCTATTTTATGTCCCAATGTAAAGCACTTTGGCTTCCCCTGTGGTTTTTAAATGTGCTAGATGAATAAAGTTGATTGATTGAATTCATCTTTATTCTCTGTTATTGCCACTTCTCTATGGGTGAATATTGATTAGATGTATCAACATGGCGCCCATGAAACACACACGCGACCAGCTCAGAACCAGTCAATTAGTATCGTATCTGTAGAACAAATATTCACAGAAATAATTACATGCATTCAATATTATTACATTTTTACTCAAATAACACTATTTATATAAATAGTGTATTAAAACAAACATTCACAGAAACACATATCATACATAATATACACTATGTATTTTCATTTGAACATTGTAGTATAGCTAACTGAACGTTACTAATTAGGAGCCTATCTGCAGCAATCAATATGTTTCACACATATTATCTGTGGACAGTGCCCCAGTAAAACATAAGCACCCACTCATTAATGAAGCTGCACTGAACTGTATTATGAAGCATTTAAGTTCTACTCAGTAATTATGAGCATCAGGTGGGGGTCAAAGAGTTGATCATGATGTGTTAAAATGTAGCCTTGTAAAATGTGGTTACTGGTGGGACATTTGAATAGATACAAAAAAGTTAAATAAAGTAAAACAGATCATTTAGAATGTTGGACAGTTTCCTCTGACTTTAGGATGGTTTTAATATGTTTTACCTGACAAGGGTCAGTGAGACAATGGAAAAATCCTGGGGTGGGGGGCCCATGCCCATATTCTTTCGGTTTTCCCAGAATTCCTAGTTACTGCCCTGACAGGTAGTTTCCTGGTTTCAGTTCAGTTAAACATTCACCAGGATCGTGTCGCAGGTGTTTTTCTCTCCGTGTCAACCTCCGTCTGAAGGTAATGAAGCAGTTTTGAATGTTTTCTTGGTGAACAGCAGCTGTCAGCAGCTCAGCTCCAACAGAAGCAGCAGAAATCTGCTGAACGTGACGTTAAACTGAGTCAGAGCTGAAAGGTTAGAGTCTGGATGAGGCCTAGTATGAAACTGATCTGCCATTTTCTAAAGATCACCTGTGATCACCTGTCTGAGGCCTTGCTTCATAGAAATATGATTTCAGCTGATTTTCTTTTCTTCTGAAACTGTCTCTAGAAGCTTTATCTGCTTTTTGAAGGTAAACAGGTGAAAGTGACTAAGTACTTTTACTCCAGTACTGTCAGATCAGCTTCTTTCTACAGTTCAGGGACATGGGGTCAGGTGAGCTAGGTGAGGCAGTGTCTCACCTGTCATCATGTAAAGTAATTCTACTATTTGTCCATTGGTCTGTGATATAAATGTGATTTCTGTTTGATTCCAGTCATTTCAATCATTTTTATATCACAATCTCTGACTTTACATATTTCATGAGTAAATCCAAGCAGCAGCTTCACCTGGAACTGAGCCAGTGTCTCTCTAAGTCACCTGTACGGCCTCGGTCCGTTTACTGGGATCTTTTTTCTGCATGAAAGATAAAAATAGAAGACTAGAAAAAATCTAAGCTTAAAACATTCTCATAGTTAGACCTTCAGTCTAAACATGAAATGGTGAATGATGGAAGATATTTAGTTGAACAGTCTGAACTAAAATGGATCAAATCATCAGAATATTACTGCATATAATATAGATCTGATTCCGTTTGAGTTGTTGGTTCTTCTCACTGGTTCTCTCATGTTGAATGAACTCTTTCTCTCTCTTAACCGCTATAGATGTGACATTGTTCCTTTGTCCAGATATGAACCTTAGACCTATATGTGTGGAAAGAAGCTCATTAGAGATGTGAAACGTAACCAGTCAGTGTGGAAGCAGCCAGTTGAATGAATGAATTGAAGCTGTTCCATTGGGTTCATAATTGTAAATCTGAGCCTCACCACACGTCCCTGATCCAGTTTCAACATCTCCAGGATCTGAAGACTGCTCCACATTTCACATTTGACTCTAGAATGTCACTATAATCCCTTCATTACATGATGACATTAAGGTCCATTAAAGAAGAGACAGTAGAAACTTTAACCCTTCTCAGCTCAATGATCAGATGAGAAACGTTTCCATTTAGAAATGAGTCATAAATGATGCTCTTTAAATGACATTTTTAAGGAAATTCTTCTGGAAACAAAAACAACATTTTCCAGTTTCCGCTTTAATTAGTTCCTGATGATTTAAAAGAGAGAAGTCATTGTTAGGGACATCTGTTATTTATTAATACACAGGACAAGATATTGCGATCCCTTGTGCCATGATCTGAGGCAAACTCCTTCAGAAGCCTAGTCCAACTGGAGAACCAACCAGCAGACCAGCGGTCAGCTACTAACTAGCCTAGCCAGCATAGAGATAATGGGACATGTAACTACACTTCAACCAAACACCTCCCCTTCTGCCAATATCAGAAATAAGATACAACCAGACACCAGCTAGATAGCCTAGTCCACAGCAGGAGGTAATGAGAGGTGGTGGGACATGCTACTACACTACACTTCAACCAACACTTCTCCCTTCTGCTAGGATCAGAAATAGAACACTACCAGACACCAGCTAATTAGCCTAGCCACGGAAGTAAACCACTAGAAAACACCAGCTAATTAGCCTAGCCACCAGCAGTAGTTAAGAAATGATGGGACTGCGACTACACTCTAACCAAACATCTCTTCCTTCTGCCTATATCAGAAATAAGATACAACCAGACACCAGCTACATAGCCTAGTCCAGTAACACACAGGAAGACACCAGCTAACAAGCCTAGCCAACAACAGTAGGCAGTGTGCAGTGTGCAGCACATCATTGGGGTTTTCAAGTAGGCACCTCCCTTCACTGATGTTTTGTTAAGTTAGGCTCACGACACCTCAAGAGGGCTTAACAGTGATCTTGAGCGTCCCAGAGTCAACCCCCTCAATGCAGCCACCACGCCACCGTGTGCCTTTCTACCGAAAGATTAGATTAATCTAACTACAACTGCTACCTATTGTCAGTACATAGCTAGCCTTACCTTTAGCATGCTCCCTCCTTAGCCACAGCCACTCACTCGCTCGCTCCACTTCCAGGGACATATTGTTTACAGCAACCCTCTGTTCTTTTTCGCAAATGCCCAACTCACACAGGAGAGCAATGGTGGATTTTGCAACAAATCCACGGCAGCCGACCTCCACTGGGCACACACGGGCGCTCCAGCCTCTCTGATCAGCTCCTGATGCCAGCTCTGCCTATCTATCGCTCTTGTGCTCATTTGCCTCTTCAACTCTGTCTTCCCACAAGACAGTTAATTCCACCAAATACACCTTCCCTTGTATCTCGGACCACAACAGCAAATCCAGTCCTTTGAGGGTCACGGCTATCTGTTGTGGAGCACAACCGCCCACAATTAGCTGCCCCATGCTGTGCCTGAATCTCGCTGGTCTGATCTTATCTCCCTCCTGAACAAACATAATATGCTTATTCTAGCAGATGAGGAATTTGCTTCAATCCGCTTGCAGCTGCTAAGCATTTCAGAACTTGGTTGTGATGGCAGGTGTATCTCCCTTAGGAGAGGCTAACCCTGCAACCACGTGGGACACCAAGCCATCTCTTAATTGATGAGTTAATCATCCTTTCAAGCTTCTCAACCTTTGTCAGAGGGACCTCATACACCGTCAGAGGCCACATTAGTTGGGGCAATAATCCAAACTGCATGCACCATTATCTCAGCTTTCCTGGGAGCCCTGGGAGACGTGCCAGATGCGTTAGACAGGTCTAGAAAAACAGCATGCAGGTCTCTCTTCACTCGCTGTGCTAATTGAATTGCACCCAGAAAAGCCGGGGATTCCAGCCTTTTGCACTGAAGTATCAATCAAGCCATTTTCCTCCAAGTACCTGGACAGCCTCTGTGCCACAACACTGAAGACGACCTTCCCCTCAACATTAACCCATAAGGACCCACGGTGACACGGTTGTCTCACGCCCTATTAATGCTCTGGATGGTTCCATGTTAAGTTAATCCTTGATTTTTCACTCATGAAGTCCCAGAGTAACACCTATAGCGCATTTATGATAGGTCATGTGACCAGTGGGGTGATCATGTGTCTCCATACCAACCGACTGAACTTGACTGAAAGTTGCATGTGGAAAAACCAGCTACCTAGCTAATTTGAAGCTGCTCTTTCTGAGGCTAAAAGTTAAGATTGATCCAATTCAAGGATTGCAATGTTTAAATATGATGCTGTTTGTTAAAAATAAACTATTGTTTACACATTTCTTGAGGAACTTTGTATAAAATGATCAAGTAAATATTGGTGTGACACAAATGTCACATCGGGCAATTAGCCTAAAAATGGTTGAAAAAAATTGTTGTGACTTATGTGTCACAATAAGAAAACTAATCATTATGTGATCAGTTTACTTGGCTCATTCAATTATATTTAGTTATATATTGTTTATTCTAGTTTAATTGAACCAATATCAGTTATATAATTTTATTCATGGGTTGCAAAAGGACCTGTTGGGCACCAAGTAGCTAGCTACTAAAATGGCAGGTCTAGGACTACATCATGACATCAGCTGCAAGGCATGTTTACCATTTTTTCTCTCTAGATGAACAGGAAAAAGAGATGGGATTGGGATAAGCATAGCCAGTTGATTCTGGACATGATTCAGAATGGAGATGAAAGTGAGATTGAAGGATTTGGTGGTACCAGCTCAGATGAAGACGATCCTGTTGAAGATCCAGATTACACTCCCTTGAATCAGGAGTCAAGTGAGTCTGAATGTGAGTCAGAAGGGGAAATACCTCAACCAGAAGGGGAAGTGTCTCAACCAAGAGAAGTACCTCAACCAAGTACCCCAACGAAGAAACATCCCACTGGCCAAGAAAATAAGTTCTCTTGGAAAAAGAAACCTTTTGAAGCCCCTGACTGCACTTCCAAAGGAGAGAGTGTCACACCTCCAGACAAGCTTCCCACTCCCCTGCAGGACTTCAGGAGGTTCATTACAGAAGAGATGATAGAGTCAGTGATGGAGCAAACCAATCTGTACAGTGTCCAAACCACTGACATGCTCAAGAATGTGAACATCACAGTCAAGGAGCTCGAAATCCTATAAATATATAAATACTGCCTCATTGGGCTGCGCGTTCCTCTGAAAGACACCATTTGCTCATCGATAGAGTTGTACTCTTCAGGGGTGATCTCAAGACATTGTTTGCGGAACATATCAAGCCATGGACGGATCTTCCAGCATTTGTCCCCTTCTTGCCTGTTTGATGAATCTGTATTGTCAGCGAAGTGAAGAGATGCGAGGAGGGTCTGAAAATGGTTGTGTGACATATTATCAGCTACCATGGCACACCTTGTGTTGTTTTCCCAGTAGGTATGGTTTCCTGGAAGCTGGCAAATACCCATGTGCAGGTACATGCCAACTAGGATTTCCATACCTGCTCTGGCACAGCATCATGCTAGCCCTGGTCAACGCGTGGCTGACCTGCTGCCGTGACTGCAAGCTGCTTGGTCAGAGGCCACTAAATCAAAGAAGATTCAAATTCCACAAATGTTGTTGAGCTTTTAGGTTATTCATTGTGGAATTACAAATGTTATGATTCTGGTGAGCTTTGACACCCCGTTAGAGAGTAGAAAAGGATCAATAGTGATCAGTGGTGTGAAATGGAAGGTAGGGAGAGTGTTATTGATATAATTTCCTTCCATAATTATTAAGATAAGCAGCTAAACCTACTCTTTGAGGCATCATGTGTTTTTCATTGTTCAGATGGTACTTTTCTTGTTTCTGATCTAAGAAAATGTCTAGACTAAACCTACAAAGAGTTTTTTTTTCATTATTCAGATGGTATTTATGTTGTTGGATGTTGATCTGAGGATATACAAATAAAAAGACAAAGAAATACATTCTCAGGGTGATTTATTAAAAAAAAATTTAAGATTAAGGTTTAACCTATAATTTAAATATTTTACGCCCGGAGTGACACCTAAGTCACTTTTGAGATCTTTGCCAGCCAGTGGCAGAATTTTGAAAATTTTGTGAGAAATGTGTTCTATGTGATCTATTTAATCTGTTTTATGGCCCCCTTAATTTTCCTTGCGGTAGAAATGGGTCCGGGTCTTTATGGGTTAAGCAGACTGATCGGTCTAAACTGACCTATCTCTACTGAGCCCTTCTCTTTGGGAATGAAAATCCCCCTGGCTCTACGCCATGCCTTGGGAATGACCTGTTTCTTCCAAACTACCATCTTCAATTTCCAAAGAAATCTCAATACATCTTGTGCTCTTGCGCGCCTCACCACCTCCTGAACCTCTCTCCACTTTGGTGGGGTAACATCACACTGCTTGCCTATTTCTCTAATTGATGGAATATCAGAGGGGGGTGCCATCTTCATAAACCTTTCCTTATCTTTGTGTACCTCCACCAAGTACTCCTCAAGTTCCTGCTTAATAATGATACAAGCTCAAATCTACTGGATCCTGTAAAATGTGCTCTTATTGTGAAAATCTGCCTCCTCCTTCCTTCCTGTCCTCCTCCATCACAGGTGCAGCCCTGACTGGTTCCAGGAAGTATCTCACCCGAGTCTCTAGTATCCAGGTGTGGAGTGGAGACTCTTCTTCTTCTTCAGCTCTTTGAATAAACGCTGAGTCTGGTTTGTCTTAGGGTTAGGGTCCACTAACTGTTTCTGTCATGTTTGGAGAAGATGTTCACTACAGAGTTTGGATCACAGCAGCTTTAACTTACAGAATCAGAGCCAATCAGTGGAGGATCAGCTGATGTTTTTACAGCACAAATGATTCCAGTTAATGTTCAGATGAATGATTTGTGTTTCCTCTGCACATGAAGGTAGAAAGTTGATGTGGATTCAGCAGCATGGACAAGAGGGAGGACAAAGAGGAGGGAGTCAGACGTCTGCAGGACGGGTTGACTGGTTTCAGTCATTCCCTCAGGAGTGATCGGTCACAAGGTCGACTCATTCATTTTAAAGGACATCAACCCTCTGCTCCTGAGAGGTAAAATGTTTCCTCCATGTTTCTGATTCATGTTTAAACTGTTATTGATCCAGAGAAGTTTTATTAACCAGTTAATTTCTCTTCAGTATCATTAATCTCATATAAATGTGTTACATCTGGAAGCTGTCCAGTCTAACCAGACCTGAACTGATTCTTCTTCTCTAACAGGATCAGTCCAGACCCCAGCTGTGTTTCCCTCAACAGTGATAAGTCACATGATCGTCACATTGATTTTAAAGGACATCAACCCTCTGCTCATGAGAGGTAAACCAGTGTCCAGCTTCATCCATGAGTCAGAGGAGACTAGCTCCTTTCTACAGTTTCCCCTTTAACCTGTGGAGGTTGATTTGAGAAGCAGCCTTTGGATCATAGGACACTGGTTTGAATGGTAACTGACAGGTAGAACATGTGTGTGGGTGGAGTGAAGAAGCCATATCCATGGCTGCAGTAGCTATGAGGACACTGCCTGTTAGTTATTTAACATATTATTCTGTCAGTTTGAGGTTACTGAAGTTATTACAACATCAATTGCTGTTTCTAAACCTAGAGCAAGACGAACTGTGTCTGTGACTGTGTGAATGTGTTTGTCTCTGTGTGAACAGACATGATGAGAGCTAATTGTTGATGATTGGTCCACAGAGTCCACCAGCAGAGCTCAAAGGTCCTCAGTGGTCAGTCTACCCAGCAGCATCAGACACAGCTGGACTCCATCTTTCTGGTCTGTACATGTACAACAACTACTTTCCATCATATCCATGCTGCTCTTTGTAGACCAGTGGATTGTCTGTGTGTCCAACATGGATCTGATGTTTGTCTCCATGGTTTCAGTCTGCTTGTGTCATTCATATCGTCTTCTGTTCCAGCTGCTGGAGGACAACATCATCACTTTTATAAAACACGAGCTGAAGAAGATCCTGAAGGTTGTGAGTCCAGATTACCCAGAATGCTCAGAGAGTCAGAGGGAGGATGAGGAGGTGTTGGAGGGTGAGGAAGAAGAGCAGAGGAGGAGCAGCAGAGATTTATTGGTGAAGATGACAGTGAACTTCCTGAGGAGAATGAAGCAGGAGGAGCTGGCTGACCGTCTGCAGAGCAGTAAGAGGATTTCTCTAAACATTGAAGCTGCTGGGGAAATGAGACATTTACTAATGTCTCAAGAGATGAACCAAGATATATTCACACACTCATTCTTTAGAGCAATGATGTGTTGGAATATTTACTGGAGAGTTTATTCATTCATCTTATTTGTTGTTTGTTCATTCAGGACATTTTGCTCCAGTTTGTGGACATAAAGTTAAATCTAGTCTGAAGGAGAAGTTCCAGTGTGTGTTTGAGGGGATTGCTAAAGCTGGAAACTCAAACCTTCTGAATGAGATCTACACAGAGCTCTACATCACAGAGGGAGAGAGTGCAGAGGTCAATAATGAACATGAGGTCAGACACATAGAAGTAGCTTACAGGAAGTCAAACAAACCAGAAACAATTGTCAGACAAGAAGACCTCTTTAAAGCCTCACCTGGAAGACATGGACCAATCAGAAGAGTGATGACAAAGGGAGTGGCTGGCATTGGGAAAACAGTCTTAACACAGAAGTTCACTCTGGACTGGGCTGAAAACAAAGCCAACCAGGACATCCTCTTCATATTTCCATTGACTTTCAGAGAGCTGAATGTGGTGAAAGAGAGAAAGTTCAGCTTGGTGGAACTTGTTCATCACTTCTTCACTGAAACCAAAGAAGCAGGAATCTGCAGCTTTGAAGACTTCCAGGTTGTGTTCATCTTTGACGGTCTGGATGAGTGTCGACTTCCTCTGGACTTCCACAACACTGAGATCCTGACTGATGTTACAGAGTCCACCTCAGTGGATGTGCTGCTGACAAACCTCATCAGGGGGAAACTGCTTCCCTCTGCTCGTCTCTGGATAACCACACGACCTGCAGCAGCCAATCAGATCCCTCCTGAGTGTGTTGACATGGTGACAGAGGTCAGAGGGTTCACTGACCCCCAGAAGGAGGAGTACTTCAGGAAGAGGTTCAGAGATGAGGAGCAGGCCAGCAGGATCATCTCCCACATCAAGACATCACGAAGCCTCCACATCATGTGTCACATCCCAGTCTTCTGCTGGATCACGGCTACAGTTCTGGAGGATGTGTTGGAAACCAGAGAGGGAGGAGAGCTGCCCAAGACCCTGACTGAGATGTACATCCACTTCCTGGTGGTTCAGGCCAAAGTCAAGAAGGTCAGGTATGATGGAGGAGCTGAGACAGATCCACACTGGAGTCCAGAGAACAAGGAGATGATTGAGTCTCTGGGAAAACTGGCTTTTGATCAGCTGCAGAAAGGAAACCTGATCTTCTATGAATCAGACGTGACAGAGTGTGGACTCGATATCAAAGCAGCCTCAGTGTACTCAGGAGTGTTCACACAGATCTTTAAAGAGGAGAGAGGCCTGTACCAGGACAAGGTGTTCTGCTTCGTCCATCTGAGCGTTCAGGAGTTTCTGGCTGCTCTTCATGTCCATCTGACCTTCATCAACTCTGGTGTCAACCTGATGGAACAACAACAAACTACTTCTCTGCAGTCTAAACTCTTTAGAAACAAACCTGAAATAACACGTCTCCATCAGAGAGCTGTGGACAAGGCCTTACAGAGTCCAAATGGACACCTGGACTTGTTCCTCCGCTTCCTCCTGGGTCTTTCACTGCAGACCAATCAGACTCTCCTACGAGGCCTGCTGACACAGACAGGAAGTAGATCACAGACCAATCAGGAAACAGTCCAGTACATCAAGGAGAAGATCAATGAGAATCTGTCTGCAGAGAGAAGCATCAATCTGTTCCACTGTCTGAATGAATTGAATGATGGTTCTCTAGTGGAGGAGATCCAACAGTCCCTGAGATCAGGACGTCTCTCCGCAGATATACTGTCTCCTGCTCAGTGGTCAGCTCTGGTCTTCATCTTACTGTCATCAGGAGAAGATCTGGATGAGTTTGACCTGAAGAAATACTCTGCTTCAGAGGAGGCTCTACTGAGGCTGCTGCCAGTGGTCAAAGCCTCCAACAAAGCTCTGTAAGTTCAGCATCAGTAAATACACATCAACCTGTCAGCTGGTCACAAATGTTAAAGGGTTTTCTGTCATTGTCTCTTCAGACTGAGTTACTGTAACCTCTCAGAGAGAAGCTGTGAAGCTCTGTCTTCAGTTCTCAGCTCCCAATCCTCTAATCTGAAACATCTGGACCTGAGTGGAAACAACCTGAAGGATCCAGGAATGAAGCATCTGTCTGCTGGACTGGAGAGTCCAAACTGTAAACTGGAGACTCTGAGGTCAGTTTTCATTTCTTTTCTTCTCAGGCTTCCGAAGAATGGAGATCCAGTTTAGATGAGTTCTCTTGTCAGGACTGTCAGATAGAAAATGAGCTCACAGAGTTGAAATGAAGGAGCATCATGTTCCTGAACATCAGCAGGTTCTCCTCAGTCATCGGTGGTGGGTCTGATCACAAACCACATCAAGTCCAGTCTTCACATGTGTTGACATTAACAGAGTTCTTGGTGTCACTAATCATTCTTTCTGTCCATACTGTCTGTGGACAAATCCCCTTATAGTCTGACTCCAATCAGACCAGATGGAGGACAACAACATCCACAGTGTTGTTGTGTTGTGTTGATCTTCAACTCATCTTGTTCTTCAGCACATCCAGTCAGTATCAGTTTGTGTTTCCACAGTATTTCCTGCTGAAGCTTCATATAAGTGTCAGCTCAACAGTGGAGTTGTGTTAGGAAGAGACCACTTCACAGTCAGTGTGGACAGCAGGGAATCTGAACAACTCTGGAATCAGTTTACATGACATGTGACTGTTGTTGGAAGACACACTTAAACATGTCAACTTGTCCTTTAACATTTCTATAGATTCCAGCTTCTGGGGGTTTGCTGGTTAAATCTATGGTCATAATCAAACCACTTCATCATTCCCTCTCTCTAATTAGTACAGGTTCATGAGATCAAGACAAATATTAAGTGTGTGTGATATTATTGGGTCTATTGGATCTAATGATGCATTTAATAGTTTAATATCACCAACTACTGGACTGGCATGCCTCCTACAGTCATCTCAATATGTTTCCACTTTGCTCCATAGTCTTTGTCACAACATTTGATTATTGGAGCAAGTTGTGCTGGATAATCTTTTACATTTGGTCATACCACCTGCATCTTTGGTCAGTTGTAAGGTATAATATGCTACTGTTGTTTTTAATTATTTCTTATAAATCGGGAAATATTTACATCACAACGTTTAAAATATCTGAAACACATATGACCTTAGGAGAATGTTCATTTCAATTATTTCATTGTCTCTGAAACAAGTGTCAATGCTGACCATCTCTGGATTTCTCTACTAATTGAGAAGAGAATTTCATCACAAGTGGTTTTATCTCAAACCAGGATACTTTTTAGTTCGAAATCCCTTTTCAGTTGTACATTCCCTGAAATTCTTGAGATGGAATTTAATTCAAATCTGTGTTTTACTTACATTTGGGGTGAAGATGTAAAATAGATAAAACTTGGGTTGTTATGCTGTCATGTTAAGAGTAGCAGCAGCAAAAAATGCTGGAGTTGAGTTAAGAGCACTATATTTCTATACGTTCCTGGGAATTTTCAAAACAATGTTTTACAAACTACTGCCACAGTCAATTTGGTAACATCCACTGTTAGTTGTTGAAGTCAATGAGTGTTTGTGATTAGAGCTGAAGAGTCACATCTGGATCCAGAAGATCCTCTCAACTCACATTTGTTTCAACTGATCAGTTTTCTTGATCAAGTCCAAAGATTTCTTTGCTTTGTGTTTATTTCAAAGTGACTTGACTGATAATGTCTGATCATTGATGTTGATCCTGTAATGAGGTCAGCAGCATCTTATTGATCTGTGTTGACATCAATAGTTGTCTGAATGTTGTGCTGACGTTTGGATGATGTCTGTAGAAGGCTGACATGATGAAGATCCACAATAACACAAGGACAAAGTCACTCTCCTCATTTTAGAGAACAGCTCATTGATCAGGACACATTTCAGACCTCAACACATCTGACTGATCATGAATGATTTCATCTTTTATTCTTTATTCAGGTTGAGGATCTGCAGTTTGTCAGAGATCAGCTGTGATTCTCTGGTCTTAGCTCTGAAGTCCAACCCCTCCCATCTGAAACATCTGGACCTGAGTGGAAACAGCCTGAAGTATTCAGATGTGAAGCAGCTACTTGATCTTGAGAAGAGTCCAGACTATAAACTGGAGACTCTGAGGTGAGTAGAGGGTTCCAGTCAGTCCATGCTGCTTTCATCAGTATCGTCCTAAACACAGTTAGTATCAAAGATCCAGTGTTTCCTGTGAACCTGCAGCTTCTCAGTGAAGCTGTGAGAGGAGAATGGAGACAGGCTTCAGGATTGGACAGAAAGACAGAGAGAGAGACAACAGTCAGCCAATCAGATGAGCCAGAAGCTTGTTGTGATCATGTGTTTGAGTTGATGTGAAGACGACTGTTGTTGTTGTGTTGATGTGTCCAGGAAATAAAGCTGGATTCCAGCTGACAGCCTTCCAAGATGTATAGAGACAGTGGTGGTCATTCATCACATCTGATCAACAACTGATCACAGCTCTGAGATCAGTCTGACTGAAGCCTGCACATCACAGAAGCAGCATTACATTTAGTAACCATGAGTTTCTTAGTCAGCTGATCTTTGTTTCCATGGAGCAGCAGTAAATCCATCACTAAAGTGTTGGTGCAGTAATGAAGCGTTCAGGACTCTCAGCAGTTTCTTTGTAAAATCTGCAGAGGAAACGGACTTGATGCTAAAAGTCTCTGCAGGTCTGTGTATGTTCACTCCAACACATTAACATGAAGCTGAAAGGAAGCTGGCTGAGCTCCACAGCTGCTCCACTGCTGCTCTGAACAGGACTCAAGTCCCTGCTGCTCTTTCTACTGGATGTGATGATGAAGGGAAACACTCCTTCACCTCCTCTCTTCTTTCTCCTCCTCTCTACAGGTGGTTGTAAACAGGAGGGTGTGTGTTGTGAGAGGATGAGCTGTGTCCTGATGATCTAGGAGTTGAAGCAGACTCTGACTGGACCATGTTACTGGGAGGTGGAGAGGAGAGCTTCATTTAAGACCATCAACAGAGCTGCAATTCAACTCTTCACAGAGCTCCAACATATTAAGTCCAGTCCCTCATCAATCATTCAGACACAAACCAAATAGCAAAGAAACAGCTCACAGTCAGACCAGACACTCCATCAGATCTTCATCTTCATCAGATCACATGTTAGTCATTTTTAACAGTGTATCTCCTGGTTGGGCTGACATTTTTAAATTGTATCTGATTGTAGTTTCTTTTATAGCGTATTTCCTTGTTATATTTTTAAACATTCCATTTAGCTGCAGTTCCTGTGCACGGCTACCAGAAGGCACTGACCACCCATCAGTCACAGAGACATATATTAGAGAGTCTGTCCAACTCAAATCATGGCGCCATGTTTGCTACATTGGAGGGAAGATTCTACAGTGTAATCCTATGAGGTGCATGTGCTATGTTGAAATAAATGTCTTATTTTCACCATTAACAGGCCTATTAATGTCAATATGTCGATATGTAAAAGGCCCTCACTTAAATATTCCAGCGTCTACTTACTTCAAGCTCAATCACCTCATCAGTCATGGAGCTGTGTTTACCTTCTCTGTTCATCCATCACCGTTAAAAGATTGAAGCCAGATTCCCCATTTGGATATTGGAATGGCCTCTCCTTGAAATTCATCTGGTATGTTGGTGGCGCTCCCTTGGATTCCACGTTCCCCAATGCCTTGTCGATACACTGCACGTTGAGAGCCCTAATACATGGGATGCAACAACAACCACACAGAGCAAACACCACAAATGCAATAGCCAGTGAGGTAGCTACGCTAACTACTAATTTTCCTTTTTTCCCCCATTCACCAAACATGCTACAGACACCTCCCTTTTCAGCCAGGATCATAGCAAGACCAAGTCTATTCTGGTGTGCTGTAAGAGAGGTCACAGATAACTGACCTGGTACAGCTGTAGCGGGGTCAATGTTTACTTTGTTTTATTCATCTGATCATTCATTGTCATTATTTATTTATTTTCCTAATTATGGCAAACATTCTCAAAGCCTGGTTAGTGTTAACACTGTCTAAAAGAAGTCTGAATTTCCTGCATTTTTTATATCAGTTGCAATATAGGCTGAAGACCCAACACTAAGAGATGCATTTACAGCCTTTCAAATTAACAAAGTACAGCCTTTGTGACTGTCTATGCTTTATTCCACTGAAATGAAAACAAAAAAATTTGAAAGTGGAAAATAAATATAAAGCAAAATGATAAACAAGCACTATTGTATATTTTAACATATTAACACATTTTAACAATCAAAAATAAAAATAGGCTTAGTTCAGTTTAGTGCAAAAAAACAAATATATCAGTTACCAGAAAATGCCATAAAAACTTGAAGATATGGAACCTGCATTAAAAATATAAGAGGACAGCATAAACTTAAATAGGCTTAAATATGCAATTAAAAAGAAAATAGCTTAACAATATAAAAACAAATATCTAAACAGATTTCTAAAAAAAACTAAACACACACGACAAATGTCAAACAAAGGAATGAATGTCTTTGCACATTATGCTCTCCCAAGGTATTTTCATTAAGATACCTTGACCCTACTCCAGATTTGCATTTACAAATACAAGCTGGGCTGAGCCGATCTGATATTATCTGCTCCATTTTACTAAAAATCCTTTCAGATGGGACACATGTGGTCACAATACAGAGTCTCTTCTTCACCAAATAAGAAAGTCTTAGATAGACCACACCTCTACTTTGCCACCATGTGAGGGGGTTTGAAGATCTGGGTATGAGGGGCTCTTCCACAAAAGCACGGACCTTCAGTACCGAATCTGACACTGGATTCCGGCTGCTGATCACAAGCCCAGAGACCTGCTGATCAAAGTCCTGCCAAATGGCACTTTCCTGAGTAGAACTTTGTAGTTGTGCTGCTGCTCCCTGTTCTTCTTCAGCCTGCTGATGGGGAAGTTTCACCTTTACAGCAGCATTGCTGAGATGCTGATAGGCCCTATCGGCCCTTTTGAACCGGGGGTCCAATGCTGCTGCTTGGGAGAGCAAAACATGTCCCTCAATTTTGTAGAACCAGTGAAACATCTTTGTACAAATGCTCTGCACCATCTGTCTCACAGGCTGTATCAGCTGACATTCCTTTGTAGGTTTGCAGTTATCTTCTGTAAACTCTTCTGTAATGCTACACTTGTAACACTTACTAGGACTTGTGGGTTAGTATATCAGATAGGTTCGACTACTGGAGCACCGTGGAATGCGAGAATGCGACTCGGGAGGCAAAGGTTTAAATATAAAAGTAATGTCAGATTTAGTTAGAAAAAATAAAATGAATTGAATAGAATAAATAGATTAACAGACAAAACAAATAAGTACATTAAAAGTCTCTGACAAAACAAAACAAATGAATAGATATGATATACAATAATATCAGATAAATATCAAATGTTGCTAAATATTCTAATTTGTGTGCACCCTATTAACCTGAATTCTATATTTCAATCTCAAATTTCAGTTTCTCTGATCCAATATAACATTTTCAATAAACCAAAGGAGAAAAAACAAAACAAAACAAACTTCAGTTAACATACCTCACAACACCATTCATTTGAGGAGGATTGTCCTACGCAACAGTCATTTGTTTACAATCAAAAAAGTCAAAAGACAAAAAGTCCAAGGTCCAAGAAAAAGTCAAAAGGTGAGTGCAGGTCCAGTGACCACGGGATACCTAGGGTTCACTTCACTCTAGATCAGATGGGTGGCTCGCCATCACTTCACTTCACTTCACTTCACTTCACTTCACTTCACTAGAACAGGGAAAACAAAATCCAAAACCGCAACAAAAACAAAAAAAACCTGACCTGTCAACAGACAGGGTGAGGGAAATATCATCAGTTATTTAGTAATTAGTTGTCATTCACAGTTACCATGGCAACCAAATAATATGCACTACTGCACATCTTAGTTAAACTGCTTCTTGTAAATAACCCTCTTTAACATCTACAGTCAGTACAATACAATCATGAACCAATCCAAGTGTTCAGCAGGGCAGAGACACAAAGCAGCTCTGGTACCTGGGTGGCAATGGCCATTCCGACATAAGGCCATTCCGACATTAGGCCAGAATGGGCATTAGGCACATAACCCTTTAATGTAACGTCCCATCATTCCGAAAATTTTTGCCTCCTAAGTCGAAATGGTAGTACGTTATCCATTTTTAAGTTTTGCCATTCCGACAAATCTTTTGCGCGCTTTTACGCTGGCATCATATGCAACATTAATTATTACAATTAACATGCAGAGACTGACAACTCTGATGCCCGCTCCATTAGCCAAAAAGTCGGAATCTGATAACAGCTGGAAGCAGGGGAGGAACTGGCAATGATGAATCCCCATGATCCACAGGTGTTACTGAACTGGACGCAGCCTGGGGCGGTCACTGCTGGAGGAGTCATCAGCAGAGGCTACCAAAGGAGGCAAGATTGGTGAAGATGGCACCGGAGGCAGAACCACTACAGCTTCAGGCTGGACCACCGCCTTCAGCATGTCTCGATGCACATTGTATGCCCTATCCAGGTCATCCACAGGGGCCACTGTCTAGACTGCTACCTCAGCAGGAGGAGCTCTCACCGAGTGCTCTGATGTGGCGTGGTAAACGATTTCCCGCTGAATGGAATGGGGTAGTACGGGACTTGGCAACACCGACTTGGCAACACCGTACAGAGCGCAAAGCTGATAGATCAGAGAACTCTCAAAACTCCTGCCTTGGTCTGAATGCAGGCGACTTGAGACACTGAACTTTTAGAACCATTCAGAAACCAAGACCTGGGCCACCGTTGAGGCCTGCTGGTCCCGGGTGGGGACAGCCACTGTAAATTTACTGAACACATCACTCAAAACCAAGACATTCTCCAGTCCATTGCGAGAGTGCTCGAGCAACGTAAAGTCAAGGGCCAAGATCTCGTTCGGCCGGGATGCAAGCAGGTGGCCCATATGACTATGTGGAACCTGCCCTGAGTCTTTGGAAACTTGGCAGCTCTCACACCGCTGGACCCAGTTTTAACATCCGAAGACATCCCTGGCCAGTAGCAACGTTGCCGGACCATCTCAGTGGTCCTCTCTATGCCCTGGTGACCATGCTCCTGATCGAGTTTCCTGCTTGAGCAGTACAGGCAAGACCAGTTGAAGGAACTCTTCGCAGCCGTCAGGACGAATGACCAGGCGGAAGACCACACCATCTTCTTTGACCAGACAGTCCCATTGGCGCAAAAGTGCAATTGCTGGTTGGGAAAGCTGTTGCCTCTCAACTGAGGTGGGTAGGGGCCCCACGATTCCAAAACAACAACACTTCCTTCAGCAAAGGATTACCCTCCTGCATACGGTGGAGGTCAGATGCATCTGACCTCCACCGTATGCAGGAGGGTAATCTAGACCTTCTTATGGTATCTAGACCTTCCAGAGCTTAATGGGTGGTTGTCTGGGAGGACAACGTAGCCACAATTGGCCCCACCTCAGTAAACCCCTGCATGGAGGGTGAGGACCTCGGCAGCATTCAAGACACCAAGATTAGTCTGGGGGTAAAGGAGGACCTCCACTTCTCCAACGTTCACAACTGGAACACATACAGTAACACGAACAACCTTTACCATGCATGGGGACGCCAACAGCCCGGTAACCCAAACTCAGGAGGCTCAAATAAGACACTCTGATTGGCAAACCGTTCTGAGCAGGTACCGGTGACCAGCTTCATCGTACGTCCCCGGGTATACGCACCACCCAGTTGCCTCGGACCTTCACGGCACCAGCAAGGCTCAAGATGACCTGGTCTGAAGACTGGTGACACAGCTGGAGGGCAGCCACGACTGAGTCAGACGCCCCTCACACAGAGGGTGACTCAAACAAGGAAGATCCAAACATACCAAAGAGCTCTTGATAACATCTGTGGATTACGTCCATCCCCAGGGTCCCAGGGACAGAAGATGAAGCTCCAGGGGGATCTTTCACAACAAGGATCCCACAGCTGGGCACCACCTTGCCACACAGTTCCACATCAAGCTCCAAGTAACCAATGTTACGGGATGGCTAGGCCATTAGCAACGCAACTGCAGCCTCTGTCTTGGCAAGCTGGGTCAGCTGCTCCTGCTGACGCTTCAAGAGATCTATCACTGCTCCCAATCCTGGCTCTTGGGGAGCAACCTGAGGGGCTTGATGGAGACGGCCCTGCACTCCATACTGAAGGCCATAGGCTGTTGGCAGTGAAGAGCTGCGACCCCTAGTGCCACCTGGAAGACCTTGCCTCTCAAAAGGGACGGAGGGAGCAGTCAAGTACATGCTCGATAAACTGATTTCTAAGAAGAACATCTGCGTTGGGCCCGCCCTCAGGTGTCTGTCGCTCAACCTGTGGCATTAAAGCCATAAGAGCTAATGAGAATTCCTGCAGTGTTTCACCTTGCTGTTGAGGGTGACATAAGACTGGCTACAACCATAGAGCTCCTTTAAGATGGCAAGAATGCGTGCTGGATCTCTCTGTTCCTCACCGGAGCGAAACGTGATCTCTTCCTTCGCCTCTCCCTCCAAAGGATCAAAAATTAACAATGCCTGCTCTGCCACAGGAAGGTGCCGAGCACGCGCACATGCCTGGACCTATGCCTGACTTACCATTAAACATAGGACACTTACGGTCTCTTGGAATCACCCCCAGCCGTTCTGTGACAGCAGCTGTGATGACCACAGCGGGGGTATGACCAGTCGGCCAGAGGAGGCCAGAGCATCCCCACCGGATCCAATCCAAATGACAAAAAAAAAAAAAAAATGCGTCTCTGCCCCTTTAACTGTGGTACCCCTGCCGACAATGCCAAGATTGTGGCAAGTGGAGGGTGGAAAAGGTGTACTGACAACGCCACCTGGTGAGTTTCGCCGCAGGAGATAAATGTTTTTATGAAATGGTTAAATGTCTTTACTATATTACACAGGTCTACACAGGTTCGTATACCGCGGGCAGAGACATATTTAGAAAAGTATAAAAATTGTTTATTTTGCAATCAAATAAAATAATATCACATCAATACTGGCTGGTAATTACTTAAACTGGAGCCGCTACGGCGGCCCAAAATCAAATCTAGGGGGAGGAATAACTAACCAAAAACACCCATGACACTGCAGACACACACACACAAGAGGTTCGTGAAGAAAAAGACCACCACCAGGGATTGGGTCGCCGCCTGACCCTCAGCACCTGTCCACAAAGAAAAGAAATTATAAAACGGGTCCCAGTTAATATGGCTGTTGATTCCACCTAACACTCTCACACACACATGCACACACAAATTCACAACACAATATACTTTAAGTAATTAAGAAAAACAAACAATGAAAAAAAAACATCAAACAAAGGTAAATAAGGTTCATTAAACAACAACAACAAAAAAAAATTATGTTCATCAAACAAATTAAACAAATTAATACAAATTAAATCTTTTCAAGGATAATTAATAAACTGAACAAAATCCTTAAAGTAACAACAGGCCCTGACACCAGCTCTGTGAAGAGCCTTAGTAAATCACTCTATGACAGCTCAGAAGAGCTGAGGATTCAGAACAATCCCAGTGAGCTAAAACAGCAGTGGGTCCAGGAGATGGCTTTAACAGTTTCTGGACCTCACCAGCAGGGCATTACGGAGCGCCGGGAGGAGATGGTCTAGGACAACAGAGCAGGACAACGCGATCAGTCAGGAGCAGCACAACAAGCTGAAACGAGGGGTGGACAACGCCGGCTTACCTGTGTGCCGAAGGAGAGAGCGCGAGTCGTTCTGGGGACACGCCGAAGACGCTCGGATGCTGGCGCGCCCCACAGCTTCACCACGCCACTCTAGACCACAGCCACCACCACGGACAAGTGGAACAGGAAGAGAGAGCACGCCAGGTGTACCCTGGCTCCTATATATAGAGGTGTGCTCCCCGCCCATAAATCAGTGCCACAGGGGGACACAGTGCCCCACTGTGAGGGGCAGTAAGCTGTGCGCCGGCCACATCAGTGTAAAGGCGCACAAAAGATTTGTTGGAATGGCAACACTTTTGAAAATGGATAACATATAACCATTCTGACCTTAGGAAGCAAAAATTGTCCGAATGATGGGACGTTTGTTTAAAGGTTTAAATGTTACCACTCCGACAATTAGGGCCTAATGTCGGAATGGCGTTATGTCGGAATGGCCGGCAAGTAAGTAGCTCAACTTAAACAGGAGCAAATTTAGGTACTGAATTAGAAAATTTTGTTTGTGAATAAAGAATTTTGCATAAATGATGATAAAGTTCATCAGATGTTCAAGAGCGCGATCTTCTGGATTAACGTAGTTGCAAACTATATCTTTAAGAGTAAGGGAGTAGACAGAGTTAGCAGCACCAAAAAGGTGAGATCCAAGATCACACCAAAACTTCCTCGACACATAACAATAAAAAAAACAAATGCAAAAACGTTTCTACGTACGCTATTACACAAAGTGCAGGAGTCATTCACATCTGTGAATTTTGCAATAATAGAGTTGACAGGGTATATATTATGTAAAATTTTGAAATGTACTTCTTTTGCTTTATTGGAGATGCAATATGGGAGGAGCCAGGCCCTTTTCCAGTTAATGTCCTCAATATGAGAGCTCCAAAACAACAGTCCTCTAGGTATAACTCTATTCTTACTTTGAAAACACTGGCATATATGCTTGTTTTTTTACATTTTTTGTCTGTTAGTTCTATTCCATCTATGATTAGTATAGGTAAAGCCTATGTAAAATTACTGTAACTCAACAGATTTTTTATGAGTTGAATTAAATCTTTCGGATTAGCACGAGTAACAGTGTTGAATTCTTTAGATGGAACAGGAACACAGTGCATAGTCATAAAGCGTTCATAGGATAGCATAATACCAGATTCATCAAAGAGATGAAGGACATGGGTAATGTTTCTATCAAACCATTTATGAAAAAATAAAGATTTGTTTCTGATAAGGATATTACCGTTATTCCATAGAAGAACTTTGAACTTCCAAGCTAGAAGGGCTCGCTGATGAAATTTTGAAAGTTTGATTGGTAATCTATTGGGCAAAAAGTTACATTTCAAAAGAAAAGATAGACCTCCTATTTTATTGAAGATATGGTTTGGGATGAAGAACCAGACTGAGTCAGGGTTTATAAGACATTTTTTTAACCAATTAACTTTGAAGGTGTTAATAGTGTCATTAAAGTCTAAGACTTCAAGACCTCCTTCAGCTTTGTTGTTGGAAAGTACACCTTTTTTAAGTTTATGTGGTTTGTTTTTCCAAATGAAATTTAAAAAAAAGTTTGTTAACTTGTGTAGCCATTGAATCATTAATAAAAGGGATAAAGAGTCATTGCAGTTATGCAAAGACAAAATTTCACATTTGGTCATATTCAATCTTAGACCTGAAACGTTAGAGAATCGATTTATCAGATTAATAAAATTTAATAGTTGGTGCTTATCTTTTAAAAAAGGTGTTGTGTCATCTGCAAGTTGGGAAATTCTCTGCCAAAAATTGATATGCCTTCCAAGTTTTTATTGTTTACTATATGAATTAACAGTAATTCCGTGACTAAAATATATAAAAAGGGAGATATAGGGCAACCTTGACGGACGCCTCTGTTAATTTGGAATCTATTAGAGGTGTTCATATTAATTATAACAGAGCTGTTAACATCTTTGTAAAACATATAACATCACTAAAGTTGTGGCCAAAACCAAATGCTTTGAGGGATTGTAAAAGAAACTTCTGCTCGATTGTGTCGAAGGCTTTATAGAAGTCTAAGAACACGATGAGTGCCTCAGAGTTCACTTCAATTGCATAATCCAATAAATCTAAAATGAGTTTAAAGTTACAGATAATACGTCAATTTTGCATGAAGCCTGTTTGAGTTTCAGCAATTATGGTATCTAGACCTTCCTTTAATCTGTTAGCGTACACTAAGGCCAATATTTTGTAATCAATTGTTAAGAGAGTTATGGGGCGCCAGTTCTCTATTATTAGGGGGTCTTCATCAGGTTTTGGGATAAGAGATATAATACCTTGCTTCATTGTAGTTGTCATCTCTCCCCGACTGACACATTCTTTGTACATGCACATTTGTGGGTTTTGAATGAATTCCCTTCATTGAAAACAAAGCATGTTTAATTTCAATAACAGAAAGGTCGCAGTGGAAATGGACAAATGGATTTAAAGTTTTCATCAATTGAGGGTATATTAGTTTGAATTTTTTCTAGAAAATCTGCACAATCCTTTACCATGTTAAAGTTAGAATTATAAAGTTTTCCATAAAATCCAGAAAAAGATTTATTGATTAGGGTAGGATCTTTAGACAGTATTCCATTAAGATTAAGGGCAGTTAAAGATTTTCTATTAACATTTCTTTTTTCTAGAGCAAAAAAGTAACTCGTGTTCCTTTCTCCTTCCTTGAGTCATTTGTCTCTGGATCTAATAAAGCTCCCTTTCCAAAGTCTAAATAAATCTGATCCAAGTGTAATTGGATGTTTTTTTAATTCAGGCTCTTCTTCTAAGGTAAGTTGTTGTTTTGAGAGTAAAAGATCAAGTTTGTGCATCAAGTAAGTTTCTAGCCTGTTTTTCATTTTTTACTTCTTTTGATAGCAACATTCCTAACTTTATATATAAATAGTTCTCATTTGTTCTTATACTTATCATTTGAACCATCTGTAAGAATTTCTTTGATAAGATTTTTAACTGTATTATTGAAGGACACATCTTTTAGAAGAGAATTATTGAATTTCCAGTAACCTCTTATACCAGAGGACTTCTGGTTGGCAGTTAACTTCAAAAAGATTTGCTCATGGTCTGATAAAGGGGCATGAAGATGGCTAATATCTTTTACATATTGAAGGGAAGAGGATGAAAAATAGGTCAATTTGAGATTTTAAGGATTGCTGGTTATTACACCAAGTAAATTCTTCTGTAGCAGGGTTGAAGAAACGCCGTGCATCAGTCAAGGAGAGGTTGGAGCAAAGTAGAGAAACTAGGTTATTGTTTTGTAGCCCGACGCGATGTACAATGTCGAAGCCGTCTTCCGGGTTGGTGCGGAGTTCAGGAGCCGTTTTGCCAAGAATGTCGATGACTCTGTTCTTCACACCGTGCACCTTCTACTGTAACACTGGCAGTCGGTGATGTCCGTCTTAAGCGCTTTGTTTTCTGCTTTTAGTTTTTGGATTACATTTTTCATGCTGTCCAGAGTTTGTTTTTGTTAGTTAACGTCTAGCGTGAGTTGCTGGACTGTTGAAGTTAACTTCTCCATCGGCTTTGAGATTGATTCCGTTGTTTGTTTGTTTGTTTTTGAATGGCGAATACTGTGCGGAAGGTTTCGTCTTGTTTCTCAGAAAGCATACGAATTGCTTCTGAAATGTCCGAGTTGTCACTTCCACCGTGTTTCACGTGCTTTGTCGGAGGTTTCAGTGGCGTGTCTGGGGATGGAACAGCGAGGCACTCCTGTTCAGGGTCTTGGTCACTTTCAAACATCTTCTGCTGAAGCGTTTCCACTCTGATGTTCGATGGACCCGGCGGTCTCGATATGGGTGTCTCGCATGTCACTGTTAGCTTCCTCCACATTCGCGGTCATTAACGAGATTTTACTGTTTTTTCTTTTACCCATTCAGGTTGTTTTCAGTTCAGCTTGTAAGTATATCACTTGTGTGTTGCCTTATGCGAGTATTTGATATTACATTGGTTGTTTAACCAAAAATCTCTTTCCTGTAAGGAAGCTAACAAACACACGCCCGCCTTCACCGCAGCCGTTTTGAACCCACGTAGACGCCTCGTTTGTTTTTTCCAAATCTTTATTGAAAACTTGAAAAAGTACAGACAATCACAATATAGATAGAAACAGGCAAGTGGGACCATACAAAAATCCTAAAACAATATACTGCATTAAAAATGAAATAAAAGTGCACTTAATCAGAAATATAAATCAAATAACAAAGTAAGGCACTTATCAATTTTTTTAAGCAAAGCAATGTGTGCTCACTTTCTTTGTTTGTCATTAATTTGAAGGTGTTTATATGAACATTGAATTCTTTCATGAAGACATTAAAGTTGGGAGGGACTTTCAAAATTTCATCTTGTGGATGTGAAATTTACCAATCATGAGATTTACTATGAAACAAACAGGTATCTAGTATCTATGGGTGTTATTTTTAATGCACTGTTTAGTTTTATCATAGACAAATGTTTCCATGTTCCCCCAAAATACAGATGATGATGGGCAAATACAGAATAAATGCAAAATTGTTTCTGGCTCATCTCCACAGAAAGACATTTCATCACATTTCATCCACATCTGTAAACCTAGAACTTGATTTGTTACAAGGGTAAATATTATGCATTTAAAATGATTCTCTCTTATCTTATTTGAAAGACAAAACTGAAAGGGACATAACCAGGTCTTGTGCCAGTTTATACCAACCAACTGCGAGCCCCAAATAAACTTTCCTCTGGGTGAAATCTTATCACGACTGTTACGTGCCAGGCAGCCAGGTACTCTGTGTGTTTGTGTCTCCCCTCCCCTTTCCTGTTATTTCTTCAGGTAATGGCTGCAGAGACGCTGCTCACCTGTGTAGACAGGCTATTGGATGATTACCTCGTCAGTTGGCCAATCACAACATAGGAGAAACCTTAAGATGGAGGACGTCTCAGGCCTTCACTCTCTTTTCTCCTGCCTCTTGATTTGGCTGCACATGATTTTGCTGTCCTTGTCTTTTAGTGCTCTTGCAGCGACTTTTGTGTATTCAGGTTTGTGTTGGAGGGTTTTGGGACTAGGTAAGATGGGGTACCCTGTACATATTGTGCACTCACGTAGGTGATTATTGTTATTCCACTAGGTTTATGGGTTGTGCCACCGCTGTATTGTTTTGGGGAAAGTCTCTTGGTAGACAAGCCAGTTAGGCATTTTTGTTGATTTTCTTTTCCCAGAGGTAGCTCAGATAGGCCGTCTTTTGTTATATTACTTTCATTTTATTTGGCACAACCTCTTTGTCCCATCCTCCCTCACCTTAGCCTGTTTTCCTTTGTTACAATAAATCACACTTGCTCATTTTCACAAGACTTGTTTGTTTACTGGTTGTCGTGTTGTCTGACACCTGGTTTTACCAGGTGGACGTAACAACGACTTTGTAATACTTTCCTTAGATGTTTGTTTGTACATTTTCTGTCCATTATGTCAATTCCGCCGACCTTAAGAGAGAGTGCCTGAATGTTAACATTTTGATAAGTGACATTTTATTAATTCAATCACACCAGTGGGAATCACGTTTACATTAGAAACAAACTCTGTGTATTTGACTGGAAAGGTTTGAACTTTCAGAAAGTCTTCATGACTGTAAAGACCACCATTATCATCAAATAAGGCTGTCACAAACATTATGTCCCTTTCAATCCAGCTCTCTTTGTATATGCTTTTGTTTTTAATTGTAATATGAACATTGTTCCAAAGCAGTTCCTTGGGTGGAGAAAAGTTGTGAACATAAAATCATTTCCAAGAGAGTAAACCTTGCTGATAAAACCTTGAGAGTTTCAGAGGCAATTTAGAGACCGTGTAGTTGCAGCTCAATAAAAAACTTAAGCCTCCTACTTTTTTAAATATATTCTGTAGAATAAAATTTCATAGTGACTCTGGTTGTCCCAAACATTTCTAAGCCATTTAACTTTAAAGGTGGAATTTAAATGAAAAAAATTCTAAATCTCCAAACCTCCTTCTGCTCTTTCTAAACTGAGGATTTCTTAAGATGGTGGCGTCTATTTTCCAAGCAAGGTTGATAAATAATCTATTAATTTCTTTACAAAGTGCATCATTAAGAAAAAGTGACAGAGCAGGATAAACAAACCTTGATACACCTTCAGCTTTTGATAGCAACACTCTTCCAAAAATGGAGAGGTCTCTCAGCCACTTATTAAAAATTGACTTGTTTTTTTTTTTTTATTTTTGGGTGAAAATTAAGTTGCTGTCCAAGCTCAATATCTTTTGTAATGTGATTTCCCAGATATTTGACAGTTTAAAGACTGATTAAATTCAGATGTATATAGCTCATCTAATCTTCCATACCACTTAATCCTCACTAGCTGGAGCTGGTTGCTGGAGTCTATCCCAGCTGGCATTGGGCGAGAGGCGGGGTACACACTTGACAGGTCTCCAGCCCATCGCAGGGCTAACACAGAGACAACCATTCACACTCACGCGCGGAGGGTGGGAGGAATCCAGAGTACCCGCAGACGCAGGGAGAACATGCAAAAAGGCCTGAGCTGGACTCGAACCCAACCCTTCTTGCTGGAAGGCAGCAGCGCTGACCACCGAGCCACTGTGCCGTGCAGCTATATGTTGTTTGTTGTAAAACAATTAATGAGATGTTATTAGGGTCAGAACATATGACACCATTTACCATAAGAGATGTAACATTATTTCTCTTTCTATTCCTCTTCTCTAGTGCAAAAAAGGAACTGGAACTGGAATTTTTCTCTCCTTCTTCTAACCACTTGGCTCGAGATCTGATGGTACCACCTTTAGCTAAATTCACATACATTCTATCAAGCTCTTCACTGAGACTTTTTAATGATGTTAATTCCTCCTCAGATAAATCTTGCTTGGATCTTAGAGGTTGCAGCTGTTTTAATAGGGCATTAATTTTTTCAGTGTTTGTATTTCTTTGCTGCGTTTAATTGCAGCTTCTCTAATTTTAAACTTAAAGAATTCCCATTTTTGAACTGAAAACCATTTCTTTTCTATTAAATACATCTTTAGCAAGTAAATTTACACCCTCTTTAACTTTTTTATCATCGAATACGTCATTGTTCAATTTCCAAAAACCTCTAATGTTTGATTTTTCTTTAGAATCTCTGAGTTTTAGATCAGGTCAGTTTCTGATTAGACAAAGGAGCATGAGAATGTGAGATATCTGAAACAAACTGTAAACTCTGTGATGACATTAAGCAAAAGTGGATCCTTGACCGTAAACTCCTGCTGGAGTTAGACCATGTATAGTCTGTGGCAGTGGGGTCATAAATCTCCACACATCTGTCAGTAGAAAATGATGGCTTATGAATGAGGTAGGTTTAAAGCTCGATAACGCTGTAGATCTTGGAGGATGCCGGTCCATGTAGTCGTCTGGAGCGTCATTAAAATCACCTCCTAAGATAATAGTAGATTCTTTGTACTTCCCCATTAAGATGTCCAGCTTTAAAGAAAGTTCAAGAAACATGTCCTTTGCTTGAGTAGCTCTGTTTGGTCCATAAACGTTGCAGATAATAAACAGGAAGTTGTCTACTTTCAAAACTAAAATAATCCACCGGCCTTCATTTGAAACAATGGACTCCAGAATATCACCATTAAATTTGTTTAACAATATTGCAACTCCAGCTGAGTGATTTGAGCCATGAGAAAAATAGATTGCATCCCCCCATTGTGATTTCCACAATTTTTCATCATCAATATCTGAATGAATTTCTTGTGAGAAAACAATATCAGTGTTGCAACTTCTGCAAAATAAAAATAGTGCCTTTCTTTTCGTGTTATCGCGTAAGCCCCTCACATTAATAGAACACAAATTCAGTGCCTTAAAACTAAAACATTCCGTATTTAACAAAAAGATATCTGATGTCTGAAAAACAAATGAACTTTACACTATATCAGAGAACAAACAAAGTATTTTGATGTACTGTTATGTTTGATTTTAGTGCAGCTTTTGACGTTATTAATCATGCACTGCTAATCGCTAAACTTAAGTGCTATGGTTTTGCTGATACTGCCCTCTCTTGGATGGAGAGTTATCTGTCTGGCAGGAGGCAAAGAGTGTTTTTCAATGGAAGCTTATCAGTCAGCAAAGATGTTCTCTGTGGAGTGTCTCGAGGAAGCTGTCTGGGTCCTCTTTTATTTTCTATCTTTGACCTGCCCTTTGTTCTGGAACAGACAAAAGTAGTAATGTATGCTGATGACTCAACTTTGTTGTATGCTGCGTCTACATGCAAGGAACTGACTGGTGTATTATGCAAAAAAATTACAAACTGTGTCTGATTGGGTAGAGGAAAACAAATTTGTTTTGAACATCACTAAGACTAATTGCATGCTTATTGGTACCAGGAGAAAGATTGCCAGAGAGTCCTGTTTAAATCTATCTATGGGTAGTATTCCAATAGAGCAAGTAAGGAAAATTAAATTTTTTGGCACCATAATAGATAATCAATTGTCATGGTCTGACCATATTAATTCAACAGCTGTAAAAATGGGACATGGTATTGCTATGACAAGAAAATGCTCTTACGGGACACCCGCAATCTGGAATCATGTGATTCAGGCTCTAGTTCTCTCTCACTTAGGGTACTGTATGGTTGTGTGGTCCAGTGCCGCTAAAAACATATTAAAAAACTCCAGCTTGCTCAAAATAGAGTTGCAAGATTGGTTCTTCAATGTTCTTTTAGAAGCAATGTCATGAAGATGCACCACAGTCTGTCATGGTCATGGTTGACCGTTGAGGCCAAAGTAAAATCTAGTCTCATAATGTTTACCCAAAATGCCGTTGTTGACATCAAACACGATTTTTTTTTTTTTTTTTTTTTCCAGAACAGCTGGTTCAGACAGGCTCAAGGCACAGTCGTATGACTAGACTGGTCAGAAAAGGCTATTTTAACCTCCCACAGTCCAAAAAAAAAATCAACTGAACAAGGCAGTTATTTACAGAGCCATCAGTCAGTGGAATTCCCTACCCATTAGCATAAGAAGCGTCAAGGGTAAATACAGACTAAAAAGTCACTAAAATAAATGCTGAGGGAATCTACACAACAGGAATGACTTCTTGATACTTGATGTACTTGTAAACCTGTTAAATGATCATGCATTGCATATTGTCACTCCTGAGAGAAAAACACCCCTCCACACACAAGAAAAAAACATATTATTTTCATTCATTTTTTGGCCATTTGGAGGCAACAAAAATTATTTTAAACACCACACATACACACAGGTTATGTACACTATAGACATTTTTCTATTTAAGTAAGACCACTAAAATACTTTAAAAAGAATGGTTTGCACATTTTTTTCCTATTGTTGCCACTCTCTCTCTTGTATTGTTTTTAGTTCGGAAACAAGTGACATCAGCACATAGTGATGGTTATCAATTCCACACTGTGTTTCCTGAATGTTCTCACCTAGACCAAACACATCCTCAGCTCCAACATCAACCCGTACAAACTGATTGATATAGGACAAGTTGACAGCTTGCCCGGGCACAGACTGGCGAATGAAACGCTCAGCTGATCTGATTACCCTCAAAGTCCCCTCAGATGGAACCATTAGTCCCCCCTTGTTTTTTAGTTGGGGTAAGTGGTAGCTCTGATCAAGTGATGCAAGCACAGCATCAGTGACCAAGCTACCACGACACACAACATCTTTAAAATTTGCCGAATCACAAACCCTGAGCTGTAGACAAGGGTATTGTCAACAAGGCCACCAAAGCGAGTTGGCAGGTAACTGTGGTCACGCACAATTGCAGAAGCGTTTGCAAAAGGGGGTGGCAGCTCTTCGGTTTCTTCTGCTGTGGAGGAAGATGGCTTTTCTAAAGCTGACAGAAACACAGTCGCATCCTGTACTGCCACATTTCCTGATGCACTTGGAGGCACCCCACACCACACCATCAGGCGGTGGAAAATGGCTTGGAACTGGTCTGCTGAAGGGTTATTGTTCCAGCCTCCTGAGAAAACATAAAAGCACAGACTCACATATTACCTAGTTCACTACAAAAAATCTAAATCTTACCAAGTATATTTGTTTAATTTCTAGTCAAAATATCTCATTACACTTAATATAAGATGCAACTGCCTAACAAGTTCCATTTCAGCAAGATATAGGGACTTGTTTTTAAGACAATACATCTTGAATATCTTGTTAAGTGAAAAGGTCTTGAAAACATCTTGTTTTGAGTCATATGTCATATGAAACAAGCTTTTTGACATTTGAAGATGCTTTTAAGCTACTGTGTTATTTACAAAAGATAAACCATCTTGTTTCAGGAATTAGACTTACTCGATTTAACAAAATATATCTTGTTAATAGGAAAGCCATATGTTTCAATGGATGGAGTGACTTTCTGGAGTCTCTGCTGTTTGCCTCATGGTGATCACAAGACTAGGCATTCCCAGAATGTTGAAGTATTCCTTCAATCAAAATAAAACGCCAGCAAAATTGAATAAAATACAATGATACACAAATCCAGGATTTTGTAATGTTCAGTTACATAAAATGAATTTCTGTCATAAATCCCTGTTTTGGAAATGGTAGCAGTCTATGGTTCAGCAGTGGTCAGACTGTGCTATTTTACCTTACTGCTCAGCCCTCATTAAAGATTAAACGGAAATGAGAGATGGCACACTCCATGGCTGTTTCCATCTCTGAAAAATAACGTGTTTTATTCGGAATCTAAGTGAGCATAATACATTCACCTGATTTTTTTAAGAAGTGAGACGTTACACTTTTTCATCGAGTCGTTTGAGAGTTGGGCATGCGCAGTAACGAACACAAAAAAGAACAGCTGTATGGCTCGTTACAGGTACATAGTACAGCCACCTCATGCGAGACGTTTTCAATTCGTATTTCATTGTATTTCATTCAGTGTTGTATCGAATATCGCGTGTTTTTCAGTCACATACGTTTTAAATGTTATTCATGTTTCAATGTGAATTTGTTGTGTGCACTGTTGTAGCCGAGCACGAGCTAACGCTACCTGAGCTAACTTGCTAGCTAAAACCGCTAACAACATGGACGAACTTGATGACGCCACGGTGTTGACTTTAAGAGGTAATGTAGTCAAATATACATTTTGAACGTAGCTATTGTTTTATT
Organism: Mugil cephalus; assembly: GCF_022458985.1. Classification (NCBI taxonomy): domain Eukaryota; kingdom Metazoa; phylum Chordata; class Actinopteri; order Mugiliformes; family Mugilidae; genus Mugil; species Mugil cephalus. The sequence continues at coordinate 30,122,551 of NC_061772.1, read as the reverse complement.
TTTACGTCATAACTCTGATTTCTGGACTGATTTTAATGAATTGGTTTTATTATAAATTGGATAAATTAAGCATGACTGGTTACTTGTTTCATTTAAATCCAGTTACTGGGTTGGATCTGTTCAATTCTATACTAAAACATTAACCTTCTAAATAGCCACAACTTAAAATGTAAATTATTTAGAATTTATGCTTTTGAGTTTCTCCCAAATTGTAGATCACTATATACACTGTGTATATTTGAATTAAAAACGCTTCAGAATTAAGATAATTACAATCAATTACAATGTTTATAATTTAACTGTGATGCACAGTCCACTGAGGTATATCATTTATTTATCTATTGTTAATGCACTAACTAGTCTGTGCTAGCCAGCTGTTTCATACAGTTTGTTCTATGGCACTAATTCATCTTGCAATGTGTGTCTTACATTATATCACAGCTGCAAACATAAGTGAAGAAATGATCAGCACTCTGTCTCATGAAGACCTGCAGGACCTTTTCCCAGACCCAGAGAACTTCTTGCAACGAAAAGCGAAGAGAGCACAGATACATACACACTGTGAGCCAAAACATGACTGGTGCTCCAGTCATACACTTCATGCTGTGAAGTCTCAGTGTAACTGACTAACTGCACTGAATTGTAAGAACTGTTTACTCCTGCATCTCAGAGCTAAAAAGACATGTTCTTTTTTTATGCAGAGAAAATAGAATATTTGTTAGTTTAATGCAAGACTTGTTTTCATTCAAGTAGTCTTGTTCAATTGCCCTGGATTTTTCACTTAATTTGAGTAGGAAACAAAAAGTGAAATAAGTATTGAAAAGCTAGTTCTGAGATTATTTGACTTACATACAGTATTTATTTTAAGATTTTCACTTGCCTAATATGTATTTATTTTTTCTTATTTTAAGAAATCTTACCAAGTGTGGTTATCTTACTGCACTGGCAGATTATTTCACTTAATTTTAGTCTATATCTGTTTAAACCAAGTATTTATTTCCTATATTAAGTGTAGCAACTTGCCTGTCATTCAAAAGCCATTTGAGAGGATGAGATGAGGTCCTCAGCTGATGCTGGTTCATGTAAGCACCATGAGTCCAGGTGAGTTTAAGCATTTAATAAACCAATCGCACTTACTTTGGCGTCTTTCAGATTACATACGCCAAAAGATGGTGAAGGTGTACACTAGTGGCAAATATGTAACAAAGCAAAAAGCTGAACAAGAGCGGTCAACAAAAATTGCAGCTACCTAACACTCGCCTCTCTCCTCCCTCAGTGCAGGTGAACCAGCTCCCTATATCACCTACGGCAATCATCCCCCAATGCCCACGTGACCCAAGCCCTGTGCATCACCATGGCAACCAGACCAAACAAATCAAAAGGCGAATAATCCACCAGTGCAACTGTACAGCTCCTACAACCAGGCCCCTAATTATGGAATATTAATAATAATTATTATCTAATAATTATTAGGAGACGCACACAACAAACAACACTTTCAACAACAATAAGCTCAACAATTAATGCCCATCAATAATCCACAGGGAAATCTTCTTTCTTCTTGAATCAATACATGACTCAAAAGCCCACATTCTCACCAGTCAAAGTCAAATAGTCAAAAACCCAAGGTGAATCTCAAAACAGTCCAAAAAAAAAAAATCAAAGTCACAACTTACAACCCGCTTTCCTCATCCAAGTTTTGTACTTTAAAGGTCGAGTTGAGAACCTTTCGAATAGATCTAACAACCGTTCCCAAGCTCCCCCATGATGTGAGCCCACAGGTGGATTAAAGCGCCAGTGGATCTGCACCTGATTCCACTGCTCAGTGGCCCTCATCAGCTCACGCTGTGCTCCTACAAAGTTTGTTCCCTTGTCAGAGCGCAGCTCTCGCACTTGAGCTCTCCTGGCAATGAAACGCCTGAGTGCATTAATAAAGGAGTCTGTGTCCAGCAATGATGTGACCTCAATGTGCACCGCTCCGATGGCAAGGCAAGTAAATATAACACCGTACCTCTTTACCATGCTCCTTCTACTCTTAACCTCAAAAGGTCCGAAGCAGTCAACACCCACACGAGTGAATGGTGGTTCATCTCTCCCAGTTCATCTGCTGATGAACTGGCCGAGCATTCAGACGGCGACAGGTGATGCACCTTGACAAAACTCTCCTGATGGCTGAAGTCACACCAGCTATCCAGTACTTTTCTCTCAATTTAGACAGCATATGATTACGGCCACCATGTCCAACTTCTTGATGTACATGTCTAAGTAAAAGCTCTGAGATGTGGAGGTCTTTTGCCAGGATTATTGGATGTTTCTCTTGCATAGGCATGGACAATCTACTGAGTCGACCACCAACTCTCAGGATTCCATCTTGCAACTGTGGACAGAGCTTATGGAGGTGGCTGGGATTCTTAACAGGCTGTCCTTTCTGCACACTGGTTAGATCCTAAGGAAATCTTTTTCCCTGGCAGAACTTGATGATGGCAAGCTCAGCCTGTTCCAAGTCTTCCACTGTAAGGCTTCTCTGCACCACTGTCCTTTTAAAATCCTGTATCTGCTCCTCCATAGAGGATGCCTGTTTTCCTTTGGTGATGTCAGACTGTGCAAAGGTCAGGTGTGTGCGCCTGGATTGAAGCACTTTTCGTTTGTACATCCCAATCAACGTGGAATTGAGCGCACATGTAGGAGTACCAAACTCCTCCCTGTCCACGCCTCAATTTAAATATGCTAATTTATTTAAATAGGGCCTGCATCGCGGATTTCCCACTCTGCACGATCAGATTTTCACCATGAGTCAAGCGAAAAAAAGGAACTTCACCGAGTCTGAGGTCGAAGTGTTATTAAATGAAGTGGAGACATGCAGTGATACTCTATTTGGTAGCCTGTCGTCAGGCATAAACACAAAAAGAAAGAAAAGAGTAGGAGCATGTGTGAGGTTGTTGATGACGTCGGGTCGGAGCAGCGTGCCCATGGAAATAAAAAAGAAATGGTCCGATATAAAGGTGGAAGTGAAATGGAGTATTTTGGCCCACCGCAGTGGTATGCCGTGGCGGTGTGTCATGTTGTGCAGGACACCACAGGGCATTACAATGCGGCACACCTTCTCTGGTTGTAGAGCAGCACTCCCCCCGACCTGTCCAAGCAGCGCCGGCGTCCCTTCAACGGCCGATTGCCCTCTCCACCACTGCCCGAGTTCGGGACTTGAGGTCATTGTTCCTCCTCTCTTGGTCGGTGCCGGAGTTGGTGAGAGGGTTCAACAGCCACGTTCTCAGGGGCGTAGCCACGGGGTCAAATGAAGGCAGAAAACATGTGAAATAGATTAAGTTTAATTGTTAATACACCATTTGAATGAATAACTTTTTTTTTTCCAATTGTTTCAGTGGGAAACGAACACTTAGGACAAACTTTATTAACAGATAAATTATTTACTCACCGAGAAGCCACCCATCACGCACCATACCAGGCTCCATCCTGTTCCCAACCATGCTGTTGGTCAGAATGGTCGAGTTATGCGTTGAACCACGCCACCTTGCTACGATGCTAGTGAGCTGCATTTGCACATCACATATTATTTGAACATTTATCGAATGAAAATGTTTTCTGTTGACAAAAACAAATTCATCCTGTGATGGCGCTTTGTTGGCATGTGTGTGCAGTCAATAGCTCCGATTACATTAGGGAAACTGGCTCTTGCTGTAAACTGCGCTTTAATATTGGCCATTCTCAACAGCATTGTGTGGGAATTTGATGTACCTGGAAGATGATTCTGTCCCACACAGCTGGCATGGCTCGGGTCAGGGTTGACTGACACACTCCTGACCGGTAGGCCAGTTCCCGTTGGAAAGCCCTTGTTGCCACACAGTAAAATGAGCATACCCAAATTAACACTGTAAGAGTTGCTCTTAACACTTTTAAAGTGTCTATATGGGTCCACACCTCAGAGTGTTAATTTAACACTTTTTCGAGTGTTGGTACCTTTACACTAAGTTAGTGTAAATTTGACTCTTCTTGTAGTTAAATGTAACACACTGCTAACACCAACCAGTGTTTTTTTTAACACTTTTATTTAGTGTTAGCAATTAACTCTCTCAAGGGACTATTTCTTAACTACATAAGTGTTACCCCCATAACACTTAAAAGGTGACAATATAATTCTTATATAATCCTACAAAAAATTACTAAAATAAAAAGGTAGTCATGTTTGGCAGTTCAAAAACATTTATTTTCAAATTTGCACCACAAATATTAGAACATGCAACAGTAAGGCACAATGTATGTATTTAGTGGTAGCACCACTTTAGCACACTAGCTAGCAACTCCGAACCATTAGCATCGTCTTATCACGTTTTATATCTGTGGTTACAAAGAGCATGACTCGTCTCACTCAGACAAAACGTCAAGCCAAACGTACCGTTTACTGCCGTTACTCTCTTTCTATGTTACAGTGAGGCCAGGCATGCATGCTAACCATGCTAACTGCTAGCTCATTAAGCAGGTACTTGGGGGTTAGTAACAGTGCGATGAGTCAAGTTTCTGTGGCTCACCGCTGCAAAATGACTTCAGGTGCCTGAAGAGTAATGGGGAGGGACACCTGAGGTGTTAAATACAGGATCAGAGTTTAGAGTAAGAATTTCGGAGTAATTATTTCAACATTTACATCTAGAGTTTTGATTTAGTGACACTTCCTTTTTACACTCGGTTTTGACAACAACTATTTATCGACTGAGAGTTAATTATAATGGATTAACTCTACCCAGAGTATAATTAACACTACTAGTGTATGTCTAGTTTAACACCAAGAATTCAACTCTTCTCAGTTTGCTGTGCACCAACCCCAGAGTGGTCAGCACCTGTGTGGGCACGGACAATCCCTTGCTCCGCGCTGTGTTGAGCTCTAGGGTTGCAGCTCTGCCCACAGCTCCAATAATACTCCAGTAATACTGGCCTCGGTAAACAGAAACAACTCATGAGCCAGTTGTCGTCGTTTGCGAGTAGATCTTCACGTTCTCTAAACACTTTCTCACACATTTGCGAGGTCTTCCAACAAAGCCAAGGCTGCCATTGTTAATACCATTTTCACTTTGCGCATGCTTTTATATCCACCCATGATTGCAAACCCATGTGTGTTAATTGCACATTAACGTTCTCTGTGTGGTGTGGAGGCTGCAGCGCTCCAACTGGAAGAACGTGAGCAGAGTGGTGAGGACAGCAGAGAGGATCATCTGGACCCCTCTTCCCTCCATTCAGGACATCTCATCACAGCGCTGCATGCCCTAAGCCTCTAACATCGTCAGTGCCCCCTCCCACGCCCACCATGGGCTGTTCTGTTGCCCTCTGGAAAGAGGTTCCGCAGCATCTGGTGCAGCACCACCAGGTTCTGCAACAGCTTTTTCCCTCTTAGCCATCAGAATGCTGAACTCTTAACTGGACCCTACTCCACACTGCCGGAATTCTGTACATAATTGTACATACTTTTTTCTACTTTCATTCTCTGCACAGATATTTTGCACTGTTAAACATGTTTTGCACTATGATACATGACATCCCTACATCTATATCGCTGCTGCACTTAATATTGTGTTTATCTTATTTTATGTGTAATTTTATTACAATTTTATTGTCCTGAACCGTACGCAACAAAATTTCGTTCTGTATACATCCTGTGCATACAAAATGACAATAAAATTAGTCTAAGTCTAAGTCTGAGAAATCAATCTCAAACTTTGTATTTATTTTATAATGTTTGTAACATTGCTGAAGAGGTTGATCATTTTTCTACAGAAGTTCCTTTGTGAAAGAGTCTTCATTTGTCTTTACTTTATCAAGTATAAACTGTCTGCATGACTCAGTGACGCTGTCTGCAAATCTTTGCAGATCATTTGCCATAACCTTTTTTTTTAATCTAAGAATGTTCAGTTTTGATTTTGAATGGACCATTCCAAATTTCCATAAATCAACATTCCTTAATTCCTCATTGACTTTCTGCTTTGAGAAACGTTTTCACAGCGTGGAGAGGATATCTTCCATAATATCTTGTTCTTTCAGGTCAGAAATATCTGCAGTGGCATCATTCCACATCTTTTCAAACTCTTGTATCAGCTGTTCATCAGACAGTTTGGAGTCTTTGCAGATACTCACAAGCTTCATAACCTGCTCTTCTATCACACCTCTGTACATCCTCTGTATGTCCTGAGCCTTTTTTGTACTTATTTTTAGCTCAAGGATGTAATCCAGTCTAGTATTCACAGACATCTGGATTTCTCTTGCAAGGCTTTTGATGTTGTTGAAGAAATCAGTCTTGTATTTCTCTATCAGATTTACATGTCTGTCTTTCTTTTCATAGTAGTCACTGAGTTTCTTCTTCATTATTCTTTGTTGATTTGTTATTTTTTTGGACACTTCGGATTTCTTTGATTCTACAAGTTCTTTCCAAGTTTCCATCTCAGATCCATTGTCAGCATTTGAGATTTCCACCTCTGCTTCTGTCTGCCAGGAGAGAATCTCTTTCCTGAACTCCCATTCCCAATCACTGAACTCTTTACAAAGGTTGTCATAGGCTTGAGTCAGAGTGTTTCCGAAATTAAAGATGAAGTTCTTGTATTTGACTGCTTTCCAGAGACTTCTCATCCATTCTTGAAACTCAGGGATCTGTGAGGGTTCAGATCTTCTCTCTCCTTTCATTGTCTCCAGAAGATGTTTCTTGAAATCAGCTACAGCTTCACTGTAACCTGTGTTCACTGGAGCCATTGGAGGTGTTCCATGCCAGAGTCCTGGGATGTTCCAGTTGGTTTTATCTATGTCATAGTCCAGTACATCAGTGAAGGCTTTGATAGAAGGTTGTTTTTCCATTTCAGCCGCAAGTTGTGTCATTTCATTGAGTTGATCCAACAGATGTTTTCTTTCTCTTACACAGTTGGAATCAGCTGAAACTGATGCAACATTCTGATGAACAAAATGACAAATCGTTTTTTTACCAATCTCCTTCATTCTCAAGAATGCATGGGCTGTGATTTGCAGAACATCTTTCATTTCAGTTGAGTTCTCCATTGAAATGTTGATGATTGTGACATCACTGAGGCCGATTACAAAGGTTGCCAGCTGGTTGTCATGCTCATAACTCTCCTCTAGTTGTGCCATATCAGGAGATTTTAGACCCTCTGTGTCAATGAGAACTATGAAGTCAGAATTTAATTCACTTTTCAAATCCTCTCCAACTTTGAGGAACAGCATATAAGCTCCTCTGGTACATCTGCCACTGCTGACAGGAAACTGTACACCAAACATGGTGTTGAGGAGTGTTGACTTCCCTGAACTTTGAACTCCTAATACAGTCAGTACCAACAGTCTGCTCTTCTCTCCAACCTTCTTGTGAAGCTCCATCAGCACATCTGTCACCCATCTCTCTGGGATGTTGGAAGCATCTCCATCCAAGAGCTCTAAAGGATATCCATCCAACAGCAGTTCAGCAGCCAGAGAAGGGAGATGATATCTTTCATGATGAGGTTCTGGCAAAAACTCGTAGATCAGTCCCATCTCTCTCATGTAATGTTCTACACCTAAAGAGCTCTCCACCAAAGCTTGATCCAACTCTGCTATGAGTTTCACATCTTTCTGTTTGCATTGTTCTTTGAATGTGTTTCGCAGATCAGACAGTTTTTTTCTTGAATGGGAATCAAGTTTTAGTTTCATCCACTTGAGGAAAAAGTCTCTTTTGTCTTTGTCATTTGTTGATAAGTTATCAAGAAAAATCTCCATTCCTTTGGATAGTTTGTATTTTCTTTGTTCTGATATCACTTTTTGTTTTTCATCTTGTAGGTAAGATTTATATTCTTCCGGTCTTGAGTCACCACATTTCTTTAGTCTACACTCCTCCTTTTCTATTTTTGATAATGTTTTCCAGTTATCTCCTTGCAGTGGAAGTTGCAGATTCTTGTATTGTGGAAATGATCTGACCCCAATACCATCCATGATCTCTTTGGCTGCTTTTTTTTGTTGGCCAGTTTTGTTTTCATCCACAGACAGACCAAGTTCAACAGCTTTGTCAAACATATTTACAATGCTGGCTGTAGCTTTGACATGTGAGAGACATGTCTTGATGGCTTCACAAAGTTTCTTGGAAAACTCTGCTCCATTATCACCTGTTTTTTTTACTATTAAATTGTTCTTTGGTAAATCCAATTTCTCTAGTGTTTTCTTGACTGACATCATGTCTTGTTTAACATTCCCCTCCTTTTGATTAACTACCAGGAAGAGTTTAGTTTTCATATCTTTTAGGGAAGTCAAAATCTCCAGTTCCCTTTCTTCAACTTTGTCCAGAAATACAAAGGTGACATTTGACACTTGAAAAAGAAACTTGAACTGTTCAAGTGACTCCCAGATGTCTCCTCTCATATTTGCAAAAGCCACAGGTTCTGGAAATATGTCTAGATTTTCTTTCCCACATGGCAGATACCAGCAGACCTCCACCAGTCCATTGGATATTTCTCTTTTAACTCCTCCTCCTTCCATATCTCTGTGTATGAAGATGTTGTGATTCTGTTGGTCACTGATGAGAACTTTGTTCAAAAAGTGAGACTTTGATAAACTGCAGTTTTTCAGCCTGACAAAGGAATAGAACGGTAGATCTGCTTGAACAATGTTGTCTTCAACAAAACCTCTTGATTCAGACAGATCATGTGGACGCCACTCTTTGACGATGTCTCTCAGAGCCCAAAGCATCAGGCTACACTGACTCTTATTGCCATGAGGCAACAGCAGTGGGACAGAAAACTGGCACATGGACATTTTGAGAGACATTTCCTGTTGCAAGAAGCTGTCAGCACAAAGGAAGAGAGCTACCATGAGGTCAAGAGGGTTAATCTTATTGTCAGAGTCATTTGTAGTGTAAAGGTCCAGGTCCCAGTCATCATTATTTTCCTTTTGATTGCTTGTTAGTTGTGTACAGCTCCTGCACTTGGTACTGATTTTAAAAATTTTTTTGAGAAAGCACCATGGTATGTCCTCTAGAGATGAAACAGGTTTTTCATTTAAGCTGTTTGTGTTGATCTCCAAGAGAGACTGACGTGAAAGTCTGTTGGGATAATATTTCTCTAGTCCAAGTTTGGAGAGAAAGCTCAACAGGGCTGTCAAAGAAAAAGAGAAAGTAACTTTTAGAAATTAAACTAATCTGTTTTGTATTGTGTCTGAATGTAAGTGATTTACAGATGTATTTGCTATAGCTCCTTCTTGGTGAATAATAACTCTAACTTTGTAACTCCCTGTTATTCTATCATTACAACATATAGATGATTCTTTTTTACATTCTGTATGCATATACAGTGGCATTTGAACATTTATGCTTTCTACATTTCAGCTTGAAAGTAACTCAAAACATCAGTCCTGAAAGTAAATAAACGGCAAAGAAAAAGGCACTGTAATGTCCTTGTGCATTTATTTAATGAAGGAAATAATCCTTTGCTCATATCCGTGAGTTCAAAATCCATATCTAGTGTGACCCTCTTGTGCACCAGTAACACCAACTACATGTTTGTGGTAACTTCTAATCAGTGTCTACAGCAGCTTGGTGGAGTTTGATCCCAGAACAGAACCAGTTAGTTTCTGAGATGTTGGTGGTTTCCTCTCATCAACTGTTGCTACATTTCTATCGGATTAAAGTCAGGACTTTGACTTGTTCCTAAACATTCATCTTGTTCTTCTTAAACTGTTCTTTTGGAGAACCACTGGTGTTCTTAGGCTCATTGTCTTGCTGCATGACCCAGTCTCTCTTCACATACAAATACTTGATTTTTCTGGAACAAAATAATCCCTTAATGACAGCCAATTCCCATTACATTGACGGAAACACTTCTGGACAGATGAACTGTAATTCAGCCGTCAGATTAACTTGTAACCCTTGAGGTGCATTTCACATATAATGTAATGTTGTTATTGTTGCCATTGTCCTGATAAACAAGCACACAGCTATAATATTTGCATGCATGAGGAAATCTCAGACTGGTCACCCACCAGTCCATCATTGTACCAAGTTTCAAATGTTGGATTGATGAAAGACTAACGTGTATATTTTGTTGCATGTCATTCATTCTACCTGCACTACCTGAGAAATCTTCCTATCTATGTCTGGGTCACACTGGGTTGATTCCACAGATAAAAATATCACATTCTTAATATTCTATTAAGAATAAAAATAAGATGTATACCTTGAGGAGCTTCTTCTGTGTCCATTGTTGGTGTGGACTGTTTTTGCTTTAAATCCTCTCTTCTTTAAACCTAGAGGCAACAATACATATAAATGTCTCAGTAAAAAGAAGACCGTTGTAATCAAATGGGTTGCATTCTGGATGATCTATTACATGACTATTTCAGGCAATTTAATCAAAATACAATATCGTTGTCCGTAACTGAAAAGAGTTATCTACAATTTAACTGTAAATTGCTTAAATTAGTTACTCAGGCAAAAACTCAAACCAGTTACAAGAGATAAAAATGGTACCTGCATGTAAAGTGGCATTCAATGGGTGTCATTTAACTCTACATATAGAACATCTGACCAGGATGTATGTTTGCAGAATGTACATGTCAATAAAAAACAAACAAACTAAAAAAAAAAAAACTAAAAAAAAAAAAAACACATAGTACTTCAATAACTATAACAGCTATGAATACTCTCCTCTCAGACAAGTTAACTCAGGAATATTATATGTATATATATAATATATGTATTAAGCCATTATAGTCCCCTCCAAAAGTATTGGAACAGCAAGACAAAGTCCCTTGTTTTTGTTGCTTCCTGAAGACATTTGGGTTTAAGATCAAAAGATGAGTATGAGACCAGAGTTCAGAATGTCAGCCTTTATTTACTGGTATTTACATGTTGATGTGTTAAACAACTCGGGACATACCATCCTCTGTTGGAACATGAAATGCATACTTTATAGCAGGGCTATTCAATTGAAAATTCAGTTGGGCCACATTTTAAAACCTCAAAGTTCAGCTGGGCCGATCTTTTTCAGTTGCTCATAAGCGGCAGTTAATGATGAATTTTAAACTAACACAAATGAATGTAATAAAGCAAAAAAAAAAAAAAGATTTGTATTTATTGTTCCCTTTTAATGTGGTCACATCTGACACAAGCATAGCCTATCAAAAAGTGCAAAAACAAGAGATTTTTGAAAAACAAAACAAACCAAAAGACAAAAACAATTTGGTCATGTCTGACCCAGGCCCATCTCAAAGTGCATATAAAAACAACAAAAAAAATAGCTATTACTGCACAGACCTATTGTAGTAGCCTAGCCATAAGATTTTGTTTTATATAGCTATATATCAGTGTCATCAAAAGTGCTAACAGTAATTAACGCACACATAACCAATGATCACGAACAAAACATCATCCAGGCCCTACAAATCAAACAATACAAGTTATTAGCATTATGCAGCCTACAACACCAAACCTAGTAAACAAACACAGAAGAGGCGCAAACCTCTCCAGTACAAAAGGGGAGAGGCAGAGGAGGGAACAAAACTTTTGGGGTCACAGAAATAAACGTGAATAAACAAAAACACCTTCCACCTTAACCGAAGGTGCAACTAGTCAGATATGTAACACAATGAAATTACCATACATTGGAGCTCCGGTTATAAGAAGCGACTAAACTGTGTACTTTAGCAGCCCTTTCCTGTGATCCTTCGGGGAAGTTTGTGTAGAAGGTGTTTTTCAAAGTGGTGCCTCCGAACGTTATAATCTTTAAACACTGCAACACACTCGTTGCATAATAAACACATCGGTTTGGCGCTTGGAGTGGATGGCAAAATAAATAGATATTTGTCAGTCCAAGCAGGGTTAAACCGACGGTTTTCATTTTTCATTTCAGGGTCGAGAGAGACATGTTTGACAGTGGGCTACAGGTTGTGTGATGCTAGCCAACTAATTAGCTACGGTACCGGCATGCAGCAGGTCCAGCGTTGCTAGGTTACTTATAATGTTGCATTCACGATCTGAAGCACTGTAGGAATTTTTATAGAAACATCTGCAGGCTCGCCGAGCCACTTTGCAAGTGCCTCTGGGCCGAATGCGGCCTTAGAAATGATCAAGGTCAGAACAGCTGATATCCAACTCTGGAAAGTGAGTTGTGCTAAGAGAGTAGTAGCAGTACAGACTATTAGATGGATTCACTTTTGTGTTACATATATAAGCTTCATTAAACTGGTTTAAAGTGAGAAAAACTCTGATTACTATTTTGTCTAAAGACGACATATAAAATAGGTGACAAAATGAATGTTGCAGTTTGACTAAATGTAATAGCAAAAAGTTGACTTCCATCGACTAAAACCATGAAAGATGAAAATAACTTAAATGTTAAAGATTTTCGTCTGAAGAATATCATTAAATCAAAAGTGTCTGTCAACATTAACACTGATTCTAAAATCCAGATTCCAAAGGAATAACATTTCATTTTTATGGATCATTCTCACATACAGTTCCTCTAGGTCATGTGTAGAAATGTTCTGGCTCCAGTGCATGTGTGGAAAAAGCAAAATTAACACCATGATAAAACAATCCTCTTACCAGTTAAGGAATCCACCTGACAGCTCTTCTGAGTCCATGGTAGAAACATAGAAACACTTTCCTGTCAGAAATAATCTCTTTAAAATACCAAACATTTTATGAATTTATTTCTCATTAGTTGCTGTTAATTAAATCAGATAAATTAAAAATATGACACATCAAGCATAGTTTTAGTTTTAAATGTAACTCATTTGCCAGATTAAGTTAAATGAAACGGTTTCAGGATATAAAGTTCCACTAAAATGTACCTGACATGAAGCAGCAGCAGACTGAGCTGAGTCTGTCTGATAAAAATCTGAAGTGTTTGATGAACCAGAATGAACAAGTTAATATTTAATCCAGGAGGTAATAAAGGCAGCACAGATACATTTTATTATATCTTACCTTTACTCTTTGCACCTTTGTACATGTTACACTGGCAATAAAGATATTCTGTTCAAATCCATCAATCTGACTCTGTTGAAGAGAACAGAGGGTCATTAGATCAGAGATGGCTCTAAGGGGACATACCAGTAGTGATGTTGGTCAGGGAGATGTGAACATCATCTATTCTGGCCTGATGTGTACTTTGGTTCTTGTGTTTTAACAGAATTATGAGTTAATTTCTGTCTTGGATTGTGTGTATAACTGGTATCATCAGCCACTGCTCATTAACGTTGTTAAAGATAAAATATTAGTCAACTCAAAGTTAATCCACTGGATCCAGGTTAAGGTTAGAATGGTATAAAATGTATTATTATGCTTTTAAACATGAAACTAGAGATTCAGAACTGGGTTAGAAGAAAATCATCTATGTGCAAAACAATTTAACATAAGTGACGTTCTCATTAAATAACATACTCACACTTCCTGATGTCAGGCTCTGAACTCCACAGTTGTTCGTCCTGCAGCAACAAACCAGGTTCAAGTCTCAATAACTGATTTACTCAGATTATGAGTCAGTCGTTCCTGTAGCTCTGAACACACAATGAGTCACAATGAACAACCCTCAGGTTGCTCCACAGGTGTGGCCTGCATTTCATCTGCACTTCCTCTTGACATCACTGGACCATAGTAAGTCCAACAACCAACTAGGCAAGGAATCACCTCCTTTTGTACGTAATAAAAATGTAAGTCTGAATAATTATGAGGATTTACAGCAGTCTTATGAGTTGGGCAAGAATGACTTCTCAAATCCTCTGCATTCGAGGAATCCTCAAGAATAATACAGATTTTATATAAGCTTCTGATTCCATAGGCACTAAAGGTGTCATTGGCAACCTTTACGGGAGATTTCTTTTACTGAATAGGAACACAGCAGGTTATATTAGACAGGATTGTTATGTGCTGCAGAATGACTCAAAACCTTCTCATGGCTCCTGTCAGAGGGTGGGATATATGAGGCACTGGTTGAGTTTGATGAAGATCAGACTCACTGATGTCTAGTTGACTGGGTCACAGCTTCTCCAGAACTACAGCTCTTGTTCCTGGTCTGCTGTGGTCAGTACTACAGTCTCTCTGACATGTACCACCTATCTAAGCATTGTTACAGACCCTGTACACTCTTTAATAGAAACAATATTCCATGAAGGCAGTGGCCTCTTTCTGTAGGATGATGTGTCCTGACACAAAGGAAGAATAACTGCCTAGTGTTATATTGCAGAGTTAATAAAGACAGTTTGTCAAAGTGCTGTCAGAGGTTTGATTAATATGTGTATCACTGCAGTTAATTACATTTTTACTTTTAAAGGTTACTAGATGCAGAAGGTATTGAAAAAGAGACAACTGGACTTGTAGAATTTCTTGAAGATGTTTCGCCACTTATCTGAGTAGATTCTTCATTTCTGAGAGAAGTATATATATAAGAGACATTTTTGCATATTTGGTTTGATTATTCTTCTCATTAATAATATGGAACTGGAGCATAACTGTTAAGATGAAGTTTACAATTTCATTTGACTGTTTGATTACTCATGGTTGTGATGCCGCCTCCCAGGAAATTAGGACACAAAAGGGGAGGGTGGCACAGGTGTCTCAGATGAGAGCCATAATACTTTTGACCGCTCTGTTTTTTTTTTTGTGTTGTTTTTTTTTTTTTTTTGGTTTGTTTGTTTTTTTGTATTGATAATTGTGAGTTAAGTTGTGGACACTGCAAAACAGACGGAAATAAAACGCTGTTTGTAACTCAAGCGAGGCAGTGATTGTTTTATTCGGGGGTACGTCACGACCACAGCAAACCCCTGAACAAAGAACGGCGTCTAGAAGCCAGTTGCCGGCTAAAATGCCATCACATATATATTGCCAATTTCTTTCCTAGACTTAAGTGCTGAAGTTTCTTCAGGTTTTCTTCTTACAGAACTCTTAGTTTGGAAATTCCGTAGAAGAAATGTCAATTAACACAGGAGCCTTTGTGCATCACATAGATTTACTTCAGCATCTACTAACAATGTTACCAGGCTGTTTTTGAGGCTGTGCAGTCTCTAGGTCCTGTAACACACACACACACACACATATACATACATATACATACATATACATATACATATATATATATATATATACATATATATATATATACATACATATATATATATATATACATACATATATATATATATACATACATATATATACATACATATATATACATACATATATATATATACATACATATATATACATACATATATATATATACATATATATATATATATACATATATATATATACATACATATATATATATATATATACAGTGGGGGAAATAAGTATTTGATCCCCTGCTGAATTTGTAAGTTTGCCCACTTCCATAGAAATGATCAGACTCTGGTCTTTATGGTTGTTTACTGGTTATGGGTATAGACAGAATATCAATCGAAAATGCATAAAAAACACACAATCTAAAAGT